>NC_052673.1:43036-268036 GCF_016802725.1 Solenopsis invicta | reverse complement strand
CTTATTTTGATTTATTAGACAGAATCGAAAACAGTAACTTTTGAGATACATGATGAATAAATGATGTTATGATCAACACCGATACGACCTTGCGAAAAATCGTTAGCGGAGTCTCGAAGTTCAGTCGATCACGATCTGTCGACAAACACGCCTGTGTCTTTTCTCTCGCCAGGAAAATGTACGTCAATTTCGCCAAAATCTCAAATTAGTATGTAACTCGTCTTTAATTAGAATAACAATCAAAAGTAACAATATACACTAATAATAAGAAAAATTGTACAAATTCGATATAGACACATTTACATGATGACAGCTAGATACAATAAATAAAGATCTCCACGAATAATGGAACCAAATACGCAGTAATAACACAAGATGACAACACAGAATGTGAAATGCGGTTTTATACCGCATGCGACCTGATCTACCAGTTATATATACATATCAGCATAAAGTGTTCACAGGTCATCATGAGGGATCAATTCGCAGCGATCACGGAGATCAAGCAACGTTCACCAGAGTTGCGACTTGAATGGATGACCGCTTGGAAATTTCCGAAAAAATATTCCCGAGATTTTTTTTTGCGAAAAATGTTTTTTAAAATGTTACACAAATATTATTTTATTCATTGGATTTATGTGATGTAATAATATTTATGTAAATATTTTGGAAAAATGGAATGTTTCAATGCAATATTTCAAAAAGCGGACATCTTAATGTTGCTGCAATCTTCCAACAATGTTGCAGCAATGTTTCGCAATCAAAATGCAATGTTACAATGTTTCAATTAAATCATTCTGCAATGTTCCTGCAATCTCTTTGTGCTGTATGGGAAATAGTTTCTCGAAACGATGTCGTTTCGATGACAAAAATGCAAGTCAAAAATTTTTTTAATTTTTATAAATTTTGATGGATAATTAATAAAATTAATAATTAATTAATAATTTTAATTTTAATTTTTTATTTTTATTTTATTTTTAATTTTTTAATTTTGCTTTGGCTTTTTATTGCCACTACTTTATTACAAAATTATGATATTGCAATGTTTCCGGAATATTACTGGCATATGCCATGCGATGTTGCAGGCATATTGTTAATTTATGTTTTTGCAATGTCTCCATAATATTGCATTGCAATCTGCAACATTGTAACACTGCTGCAATGTTGCTGCAATTTTCTTTTCTTCAATCTTTTTTTTTATAGTTTATGTAATAATTTTGGTGTACAAAAAAGATAAAACTAGAAAAATCGGTTTAAGAAGAAAGACATCATTAGCTCTACTGCTAATAAAAATTTTTATGAGATATACTTTTTATACGAATTACAGAACATTTTTCAAGAATATTAAGTAATTAAGTTTTTTCTTTAAATTTCTTATGTATGCATAAATTCTGAAATATTTTAATATTTTATAAAAAAACTAAAAAATTTTCTAAAAACTATAAAATATTACAAAAGTTTTGAAAACTTCTGGAAATATCTAAAAAATATCTAAAAAATATCTAAAAATTTTGAAAATTATATTTAAAAATCTTAGACAAATTTATATAATCCGATGAAAACTTTTCTTGAAATTGTTGCGTCCGCGGGTTCGCGAGGGTTGCGATTCCGGGACGTAGATCTGGTTGATTGGTTAATTTTGGAGTTAAGGCAGCTGTCACCAGTCGCGGCTCCGAATCGTGTGATAACACGGCCGGATACGCGACAAATTCCTTGTATAGGAAGTAGGAGGTATTGTAGGAAGATATATTATTAGGTGATTTATGAGTAGGTTTAGGAAATGTAGTAGCGTTTTATTAACGCTACTGGAGTAGTAGCGTGCGTGCTCGAGCTTGGCGTGGGATTAAATGAATGACAGAGCGAGTAATGGTTGAATATAAATGTGTATGTATTTTCGTGATTATGGAATAGTAGATGGTTACATATGGGGGCTGCGGGTAAAACGTCATCTTGCGAAAGAAGCGCTTTCTGCCGCCGGGATACGCGCGGTGAGCCCTTCGTTTGCCCATAGATGCTTCGAGCGAGACATGGTAAACTTAAGACGGGTGAAGGATTGCCACGTTAATGCGTATATAAACAGGTAACTTACCGATCTTAACGCGAGAGAGAGAGAGAGAGAGCTCGGTATAGAAGATCTACGAGATTTAGAAAAATAAGTTAGTGATCGAGTATATGTAACGAATGACGAATCCGCTGGGTCGGAGTGGTTACCCGTTAGAACGCCTCCCTTAAAGGTGGGAATTATACGGGGAAAAGAGGGGACGATGAAAGCGTCGAGGAGTCGCGCTAGCGAATCTTCCTCGACGGGTTGGGAATGGAAGAAGGACGGTGTCGAAGAGTCGCGTTAGCGAGTCTTCTTCGACGCCGCAGGAAAGAGAGAGAGAGAGAGGAGACGTCGAAGAGTCGCGTTAGCGAGTCTTCTTCGACGCCGGAGGAGAGGGAGGGAGGCAGAGAAACGAGTGAGGCCACACTCTAGCGAGAGCTAGGTGAGGTTCAACCCTCAGGATCTCTGGCGGAAAGGAGGGAGAGGAAAAGAGGCGATCCGACCGGGGCCATCCCGAAGACCAACGTCTTCGTCAGGAGAACCCTCCCGTCGCTGAGATCGTACCTGGAGGTCTGAATGTTGGTGGTCGCCGATGGCAGCGAATCTCACTCGACCAACAAGACTGATCTGATCTTCGAGCTCCGATTTCGCTCCTTATATAGGCAAGGATATGGGCAAGAGGTGTCGCGGGACGATTCCTCAGGTTCGCGGAAAATTCGGAGCGATGGTTTTTCGTAACGTGTGGCCCTTAGAAGCCCGCCCCGTTCCGCGACCGCGCGGCTTGCGCCTATATCGCGCGAGCGCTTGTAGACTTCTCCGGGGATCGCGACTCGCGGGGGCACCGCATACCAAGCCCCGACGCGAAATCCAGTGCCCAGGAAATTAATAGAATTTAATAGAATTTATATTGAGAGTGTGCGAGGCGATAGCGCCAAGCACATGCAATAGTTTTATGTATAAAAAGTTAAGGTTTAATTATCGTTCGTAGGAGATTGATTGATTCAAAATTATTTGGCATTTTTATTGGCCGTGATTTTAGAGCTGTTTCGATCTGAGTTGCATGACGCAGCAGTGGGAAGCGTCCATGAGTGGATCACGTTTCGATAATTATAAATTTGCCATTCTTAATATTTCGTATTAAATTGGAAAGATGAATAGAATTCCAACGCGCGGAGCTTGTCGATATCAGAGGGGGTCGCGAGCCGAGGGGTCGGCGCGCACGATGTTTGTCTCGCGCCGATGGACGCTCGCGGGTGTTGCGCGTCGAGGGGCGGCACGAGGTAGCCAAGCCGTATGAAATTTGAAATCGAGCGATATCGACTGATGCGGGATTTATCTAATTGCTCGGAGGATGTTTCCGAATTCTGATTAGGATATTATTAGTATGGATGGCGCAGAAAAATAAAAATTTTCTCGCCAGACGTAACACCCCCATCGTTAGGGAGGAGCGAAATCGGAGGTCCCAAATTCTTAAAGCGGGGCGCGAAATCTCTCCCAAAAAAGAAACGGAGTGTGTAGAAAAAAAAACGTGACAATCTTTCGGAAACATGTAAGCAGAAATTAACCAACAAAATATGAGCAAAAGAAACACATCGATAGCATAAGCGCAAAAGAAATATCATTGCAACTAAAACTTACGCAAAAATAATAATAATTGGTTAGTTGCTAAATAAGCGCAGAAAGACGCAAGGTTCGCAAAGAAACAAAAATTAAAGCAATAAGCGAAGAATGATAAGCGCATACAACTAAAATTTAAGCGCAAGCAAATGTAAGCAAGGCGAATGTGTGATACTATATCGCAAAGGAACGCAAGAACTTACAGAGAATTGTTAACATAAGCAAAGCGCAACGCAAAAAGAAAAAACGCAAGTAATACATGAACAGAGTATATAAGCATGGAACTAATGCGCATGAATATGAGTAGTTTAGTGTGATCAGTTATGTGACTGGGTGATATTATAGATATAGGGTTTAGTAACGCAAGAGAACGCAAGTATAGTATAAACAAAAAATGTAAAGCTTAGGACAGGTATAATAGATACGATTAGGAGCAAAAGAACGCAAAGAAAATATAAGTTGTCGCAACGTGATAGCAGATTAATACAGTATTGAACAGCGAACGCAAAATAACACGAAAGGATTAATACTATAACTATGCAGAAAAACAATGAACGCAGGAAAGATGACTAGTATTATGTACAGTTATATGATTAATATTCGTATAATCGCAAATCTTATAAAAAATATATACATATACGGGGGCTTGCACATATATGCATGTATTTTTCTCTTTTGTTATGAAAAAAAAAATTTTTTTTCTTTTTTTTTATATTATGTGTATTTTTTTTCTTTTTGTATTTTCTTTTTGTAAATACGTTGAAAGATATTAGAAGAGTGATCTCGCAACGATAGGTCGCAATGATTATTGCGGTGGGGTATTGGGGTACTATATCGCTTTGATCGGCAATAATCATTTCCCTTAGCTTCACCAGTTGTTGTTAGAAAGGAGAGACTCCAATTAAGTCGATGGAAATGAGAGACGTCAGGATTTTACTACGAGTTATCGTCGATTGTTATTTCGGAGAAAAAAAGAAAAGGAGACTCTCGTTAATAAGACAGTGGCGAATTTTAAATTGATTCTGAAGCATTATAATTCAAAAATTTAAACGCATAAGGCGATCAAGGGGAAAAAGACTCCCTAAAATTAATAGCTTGAGACCAGTTAATGACTGTTATTGGCACCAGTTATTATGGTGGGATTTTTAGAAGATGTGGTTTATAGTAGGAATAACACCACTGGACATATAAAGTTTTACTGTAATCGTCGCCAGTTGTTAGATAACATAGGCTGTCTCAGTTAAAATGTAAATAATTTTAAGGGGTCGTTTCCTCTTAATTTTTATAATTAATTCTTGCAATTAATTTTAATTAATCGAGGTTACATTTGTAGGGGGGGGGGCGGGGTTTTATTGCAAAACTGCACATGACGTTGTCGTTGTCGATCAGTAGTGGGATGATTGTCCTCCTTCAAGGCAGTCGTCAATCCTCCGCTCCAGTTTAGTCAAAGATTTAGAGGTTGCTGTCATCTCGTTGTACAGAGAGGGACTGAATTGCCGAGTACTGGTCGTGGATTGGCGAGCTCTAACTGACTTGCAACTAGGTATTGTGCAGTTGCAGGTTCGGTTGTGTAGTAACACCGAACGAGGCAATCGACTTGAATTAATGGCCTCGATGTGGCAGGCTGGCGAGAGTTTTGGCATTCTCGCAGCAGAGTTTCTTGGTTTGAAGCATTGCCATATTATAATTAGGCAGATTGTTGCACCAATGATTCGGACGAGTCCATGTATGATAGAGGCTGTAATCTTGCGAGGAAAACTGTCTTGCTGTGCAGTCGTGGCATTGTCGCTTGACGTACTGTCTGACATAATGGCAGGGGTACTTCCCCATGAGTGCTCGTAAGGGTTGAGCACGAAAGGCGCAGTTATATTTTTCGGATGCGGTTGGTGTTGCATCCAGACATTTCTGAGTCGGAATATGGCTGCTGTGTTTGGTCCGCAAGCGATCTCCGTACCAGTAGATGAAATTATTCGATTTCTTGGTGTCAAGTATTTTGGTTCGCCACCAACTAAGATTGGTAGTTCGAGAAAACAGTTTTCAGTTGCCCTCTCCTGTACTGGCACCGGAATGCACGGAAGGATTTCGGCAGCTTCCCCTCGAATGCGGGCGGAATACCCTGGTCCGCCAGTCAGGATGTAGGCCAACTGATTTGTGTCCAGATGTGCAGTTTGCATTACAATTTGTAATTCGGGTCTTCTGTTTGTACATTTAATTAACAATAATTCCGAATATAGCTGTCTAGTATCAGTCTCGATATAGTTAAAGACATGATAATATGGGGATACGGAATCTATCATATGACGTAACTGATTTAACGGCGGGGTTTCGCTTGGGATTTTCTCTAATTCCTTGATGAGCAAGCGCGGATGCTCTGTCTGTAACAGAGTTGCATTGCATACGCTATGCGGAGTGCTAGCGAATATAATGATATTATTATTTTTATATATCAATGAATAAGCAGTGGGATTTTTGTCAGATTTTATTTTCTTCACTACACCGCGATATTTAATAGTGTGTGCAGCAGAGTTACATCCCGAATGGAATATAGGTGACCAATAATTATGGTATCCGTCTTCGTCGATGCAATGCAATCCCGTGTATTTACAAGTACCGCCAGGTAAGATTATTTTATCTTTCAATGTATTTACCTTAATATAATTTTGCTTGAATGATATATGTAAATAATTTTTAGTAATGATGTCTGTTAAATTTTTAGCTATCTGTGACAGTGGAGTGGAAGCATTGCCAATGGGTAGCAATCTGCTGTTGACGACGTTTAATTTTAAATCATTAAAGGTAACATTTTTAATTGTGACTTGTTTATAATTATGCATGTGAATGCATTCGTGTAAGTTAATCGGTAGATAAGATCTGTGTGTTTTGATGGGATTATTATATTGTAGACTTCTACTGTCATAGATGACGTTTTCTGACTCTATTCTGCAAGATAGTACGCTAACATTAGCGTCTTTAGGTAGTTGGATTAAGTCGATGTTTATTCCATGGAGTATGATCCTCCCCTCGGGCGTATTACAATCGTCCATTTCGAGTAGTGAGACGAGAGTGCCATTTGGGTGAGGCCCATTGCAATCATAACCCATGAGTGCATCGATAGGACTGATCAGGATGATCACCGTGGAAATTATAGAAATCATCTGTAACATAAAGGTTGGTCATCCTGATTCGCTTAAATAAGCCTTTTTTAGCTTATTAGAGTGCACTATCCGAGTAGTGCCTCTTATCTCAAGGGTTACATTTCGATCCATCACTTCCAGTACCCGATAAGGCCCAAGATATTCAGAAGTGAATTTGCTCGTTTTTACATCGTTTAGCAGGAAGACATTGTCACCAGATTGAAAAATTACTGGTTTAACGCGTTTGTCGTAATTTTGCTTGGATTTTTGCTTAGCTCTTTCTAAGTTTAATTTAGCTTTCTGTTGTAATCCTTGAATCTCGTGAAATAAATTGTTAAGTTGGTGGGAATAAGTTTCTTGAGCAGGCTCAGTATTATAGCTAGATGGGATTCGTGCTGGTGTACCAAAAATTAATTCGTGTGGGGTATACCCAGTACCTTCGTGCACAGAGGTATTGTACGAGAAACTAGCTCTTTCAATATGTATATCCCATTCATTTTCTTTTTGTACAAAGCATTTTAAGTACTCAATTAGCACGGAATGTGATCTTTCGAGCGATCCGTTAGATTGAGGATAATACGCGGTGGTTCTGAAATGCTGGATTCGAAACTTTTTAGTAATACTTTTCATTACTTGACTCATAAAGTTACGGCCTTGGTCTGTTAGAATACTGCGTGGACAACCAAATCGGCAGATAAAATAATTGATAAAGGCTGTAGCTGTTGCTTCGGCGCTAATACTTGACAGAGGTGCATAGACAGAATATTTAGTCAATAGGTCTTGCATTGTTAGGATATAAGTATTGCCTGAATCAGTGGTTTTAAGAGGTCCTACAATATCAAGAGCGACTTTGTCGAATGCTTGACCAGGTGTATCGGTCAGCATCATTGGTTGTCTCGTTTTTTGTCTAACAAGTTTTCGTGTTTGGCAAGTAAGGCATTGTTTAACGAAATTTTGAATTTGATTTTTCATATCGGGCCAAAAATAACGTTTTCTAATAAGTCTGTAAGTTTTAGTGATGCCTTTATGTCCACCAATTGCTGATTCATGGTGTTCTTTTATTATGTTAATTCTATCTTCTACTAAAGGAGTAGTTAAGCCGTGACAAATATTAATAATGATAGGTTGTTCTGCTACCGCAGTTGTTAAACTTTCGAGTACTAGTCTCCATGGAGTGGAATCTAATATTTCAGTTTTCCTCACGCTAATTGACTGTAAATTTAATTCAGTGATTACATCGAGAAGCGAAGCGAAACATTCTTTTAAAATTTCAATATCCATCTGAATGGTTTTTCGTTCTTTTACAGCTAAGATAATTACGTGTTTGTCATTACAATGACTCAGCAAGTAGACGCGGGCTCTTCCGAGCATCAAATTGTCAAGAATTGGCAATTTTTCTGCATCGTGGAGTTCAATTGCTCCATTATCAAAAGGTCGCGTATCAACAGTGGTTAATACAACGAGATGATCGTTTCTTTCGAGCAATGATGACGGATTGTCTAGAATTTTACACAGGGCGTTAGAAATAGGTAATGATTCAAGATCTGGTTCATGCTCATGCTCACTATCTGAGAGTTCGAAATCGGAAGGTGGAGGCTCTGGTGGGATATCAGGTTGAGGTGGCGTTTCCTCAAAGTCTGAAATTCGCGCGTCTTCGTCCACGCTAGAGATCTCGATTATGTTTTTCTGCTTTCGCGGTCTCAATTTGTATCGCGACGGTATAGACGTAAGTGGCTGTGAGACCGTTTGGTCTGATGGTTCGAGGCGGATCATCTCTTCTTGAAATGATGCCCCTGGGTTAAAGCTGAATTCGCGATTAGATGACAGCGGGATCGGTTGTTTAATGTGAGACGGTTCTTCACAAATAATTAGCGAGGCGTTCGATTCTTCAGAATCCGGGGGAGAGCCCAATTCCACACCGGAGCCAGACCTTAATATAGGCCTTTTTCGTGGACGCTCATCATCAGAATCGTTGTCGCCAGTAAACAGTGTACTTAATGCGCGGCGAACTTCGTGAGTTTGTGACTCAAATCGCGGTTTTTTCCTAATAGGCATTACGGAATAAAAGATTGGCTTAGGAATAACGGGATTTCTAGACAGTGCATCCGCGTTATTGTTACTTGTGCCTTTCTTATAAACGATATCATAATCATATTCTTCCAATCTTAAACGCCATCGCGCGAGCCTAGACGTAGGGTCTTTGACGCGATGCAGCCAGGTCAATGGCTGGTGATCAGTTACTAGGGTGAATTTTCTACCGTAAAGATATGGACGAAAATGATTTACGCAGTACGTGATAGCAAGGAGTTCCTTTTCAATGGTGGAATAATTTTTTTCTGCTGAGTTTAACACTCTTGACGCGTAGGCGATCGGAAGGTCGTGGCCTATTTCGCCTTGACTTAGTACTCCACCGATAGCGAAATTTGATGCGTCTGTTGTAAGGACAAATGCGCGGTTGAAATCCGGATATTGCAAAATTGGTTCCTTACATAACAATTCTTTTAGAGTATTAAACGCTTCTTGTGTAGTATCGTTCCATTTAAAAGCTACGTCTTTCTTTAATAAATTAGATAGCGGATTGGCGATTTTCGAAAAATTTGGAATGAAGCGGCGGTAATAGCCGGCTAATCCAAGGAATTGACGAACATTCTTTATATTCTTTGGAACTGGAAAATTCTGTACTGCGGAAATTTTTTGCGGGTCTGGGCGTACGCCATTTTCTCCAATTATGTGACCGAGATATGCCACTTCGCGACGGAGGAATTCACATTTATCCGGTTGAAGTACTAGATTTGCGGATCGCAGACGGTCCATTAACTTATTCATTTTTATTTCATGCTCTTGTAACGAGCTCGCGTATACCACGATATCGTCCATGTACACGAATAATTCGACCCCTTGTAAGCCAGTTAAAATTTGGTCCATTAATCTCTGGAAAGTGGCTGGGGCGTTTTTCAAACCGAAAGGCATTCGCGAGAACTCATAATGCCCGTGCGGTGTCGAAAAGGCGGTTTTATGCGCATCGGCGGGATCCATGGGTATCTGGTGGAACCCGCTAATTAAATCGAGTATCGACATATATTTAGAGCCACCGAGTTGGTCCATGATATCGCAGATGTTCGGTAACGGATACGCGTCTCCGATTGTTTTTTCGTTTAACCGTCTGTAATCGATGACCATTCGCCATCTTTTATTACCCGTTGTATCAGATTTCTTTGGTACAATCCAAACAGGTGAATTATATGGAGAGTTGGAAGGTACTATAATGTCGTTTGAGCGAAGTTGGTTTACTTGTCGATTTATCTCATCTTTATGTATAGGAGGAAATCGATACTGTTTTGTGTGTATTGGTACATCATCTGTAGTCGTTATTTTATGCGTTACTACGTGAGTTTGACCGAGATAGTCGTTAGGTATGTAAAATCTATCTGAGTTATTTTCAATTAGTGTGACAATGTGTTCCTGCTCGAGAGAAGTCAAATGTTCAAGTCGGAGTGATTGTAATATTATAGATACTCTATCAGGATTTATTTTAAATTTGTTTAATTCAGAATTCTCAAATTTTTCGTTGGGTTTTATCGTGCGACTTTGAGTGATGGCGATATTTCTACGCGTAATTTTTTTATTTTTAGTAACGGCAATTTCCTTTGTATTTATAATAGAAATTGCTTGATTATTATTCATGTTATGAATCGCTTTTTCTTGTGGGAGTGCTCTGCATGGCACAAGGGAGGGAGCTGGTGCACTCTGTGGTGCCAGCGTAGGATTAGAGTAGATGCCGCTTGGGCTAGATTTGTGAGAAAAAGAAGGTCCCATGAGGGCAGTCGCGCTTTCTTTTTTGTGAAAGGGGCCCGTCTGGGCTCGCATGCTTTCTGCATGGAGTAGAGTATTTTGAGTAATAGAAGTGCATTCGAAAGATGCATTGTAGAAATTAGGAGGGTTGGTAAGAGAGAGCGATTCATCGTTATTAGTATTAGTGTTAGTGTTTGCGGCGTTATCACCAGTGTTATTTGTATCGTCACTGTTATCACTATTAGTATTAATAGGAACATTTGTTTGGTTAATGTAGTTGTTTGCATTAGTAGTAGTATTAATTATGTTATTTTCAGAGGATTGTAATAATTTATGATTTTTATTTTTAGGAGAATTCTGGTTTAATAATGGAGTCTTTTCGATCTCCGTAGAGATCGGTAATTTGTCAGCAATTTGAGCGACTTCTTCGATTCGCAGGGTAGGTATCAGAACTTCGATCTCGTGATCGAGCGTATTAATTATTTGTATGTAAGCCTTGTCATTAATACAAGTTACAAGTGAATCTCCGGCGTATACTCCTTCGCAAATTTTTAGACGAGGAATATACCCTGTTTTAATTTCCGGGTTTGAGATTAGAACTACAAATCCCGTGTTAGTACGCGGAGGTACGACAATAGTTTCATATTTCTTAAACGGAAAATAGCAATTACGCCAAGTCAGGTTTCTTTGTGCGTAATCGATACAGGCGTCGTGTTCTTTGAAGAATGACGTGCCTAGAATACCTTGTTGCGTCATTGGAAATTCATCTGGCACGACGTGAATTTTTACTGGAGTTTCTAATATATGGGCTGCGATAGAGCCTAGCGTGCTAACGGCATTTTCAGTTATGCCTGTTAGTTGTAAAATCTCTTGATTGTTAATAGTGATGTCACCGTGAACACATCCTTTCTTAATGATATTAGGGTGCGCTCCGGTGTCCACCATAAAGGCGATCGGTCCGCGAAAAGAGGAGGACTCGACCTCTACGGAGGGAATATCTCCGGTGTAATTCCTGATGACGTAGAAGGGCGGTTTTCCACCGTGAGGATGGGACGAGGATTTCCTGGGCCTCGGGATGTCCCGTTGGCCGAGGCCTCTGTTTGGTTTCCCGAAAAATTGCCGGCTTTATGTGCCGTGGGATCATTAGTGTTACTGTTTTGATTAGCGCGATAATTATTATTTCCGTCACCAGTGTTATTATTATTTACTTTAATATGGTACTGTCGAGTACGACATTCGTTAATCAGGTGCCCGAAACGCTTACAATAGCTACAAATTTTCTGTTCGGTGCTACCTAGAGTTCCAGAAGAGGAACCAAAATCATTGCTTTGCGGGTTCGCCGCATTTTTACCTTGATTTTGATTTGTACGCGAAGCACGCGCTTGCTTTTCCCTAGCCTCCTCTCTCTCCAATCGTTTACTAATAATAATTACTTTAGCACAAGCGTCTGCAAAATTAGTATAGCCTTCGGCTCTAAGTTCTACCCGATATTCTCGTGGCAATCCCTCGTAAAAAGATTCTAACGCAAGGGCATCGATGGAAGCTATTTCGCTTTCCGTTAATTGACGATCGAAATTTGTTTGATCTCCTTCTATGATCGCGGTTCTCAAATCTTTGATACGCCCGATGTAGTCTAGTATATGTTCGGCGGGCTTTTTGTGAATAATACTGAGTTGACCGCGGTAATAATTAGCAGTTCTACCGGAACCGAATGTGCGCTTCAAGGTGTCTAAAAATTTATCCATTGTTAAGTGAACCTCATCCTCCACAGCAAGGTAAGCGTGTCCTGTTAACTTGTTTCTTAGTGAGCGAACGAGATGGGCTTCGTCGAGAAGAGGGACTGATTCTTTCGCTCTTTTACAGGCACGAGCAAATTGCCAAACCGCGATATTGTGTCCATCGTATTTAGGCACTAATTCGAGGGCGTCTCTTATGTACGATCGCGAGTACGGCGTGTTGGATGGATAGGTAAATGCGCTTGGCATTGACGAAGCGGAGGGAATATCTCTTAGCGCTTCTGGAGACCAAAGAGGCACATGTTCGGGCTGTCCGGTAGATGTAAAAGTAGGAGGAGGTCTACTGCCTGCGAGAGTTTGGGTAAATATCTTCATCATGCTTTCTATATTGTCGGCTTTTCGCGTAAGCTCTTTTTCGCGTTTCTTGAGAGCTTTCATTTGCTTTTTAAAGTCGATGGGGTCATTGTATTCCCCCTCATCCTCGGAGGAACTCATTTTGAAATTGAAAATATGTGTATTTAATTAAACGCTTGATTTATTTTTAGGTGCGTCCAGTTTGACGAAATAATTGAAAGGAGAGTATCGTGCGGAGGGTTTGAAAGGAGAGGAAAGGTGAGCAATAGCTGCTTCTTAATTTTATTTAATTGTATATATGTATATTTTACTCATAGTTAATATTGTATCTTCATTTTTCAGAACTGTGCTTTAAGGAGCATATCGCGTGCCATCAGATGGATCATACATCGTTGTGTATGCCGTATCATCATGCAGCATCGACGCAATGGACTCGATTTAAGAATTAAAATCTGCATGTAAGCTGTTAATTAGCGATGTAATTTACTAATTAGTAATGTAACTTATTGATTATGTAACGTTACACCACGCTGTCATTAGTAATTATATTATATTTTATGTAAGGCGTAAAAGACTTCTTACCAAATAACTTTTAATTGATTTTATCAATTTTGAAATAATTAATTTTTCATAATCTTTTATAGTATTCTATAGCCTGTAGTTTTTAACGATTGGATTTATTGCATTCTGAATATAATTTTATTGTTCTTTAGAACGATTCCTTTGATATCTTATCGATTATTTAAAACAAGTCTCATTGCTCTGTCAATTCTTTTTGTAATTAATTTGAATGTATTCGATGTATTCGATTTTACAATTTTCTTGAGGCAATTAATTTTTCGTAACATTTTGTAGTATTTTATTGGCAATTACGTTTATAATTTAGCGATTGGGTTTTCGTAATCCCACCGCGCTGTCACCAGTTGTTGCGTCCGCGGGTTCGCGAGGGTTGCGATTCCGGGACGTAGATCTGGTTGATTGGTTAATTTTGGAGTTAAGGCAGCTGTCACCAGTCGCGGCTCCGAATCGTGTGATAACACGGCCGGATACGCGACAAATTCCTTGTATAGGAAGTAGGAGGTATTGTAGGAAGATATATTATTAGGTGATTTATGAGTAGGTTTAGGAAATGTAGTAGCGTTTTATTAACGCTACTGGAGTAGTAGCGTGCGTGCTCGAGCTTGGCGTGGGATTAAATGAATGACAGAGCGAGTAATGGTTGAATATAAATGTGTATGTATTTTCGTGATTATGGAATAGTAGATGGTTACATATGGGGGCTGCGGGTAAAACGTCATCTTGCGAAAGAAGCGCTTTCTGCCGCCGGGATACGCGCGGTGAGCCCTTCGTTTGCCCATAGATGCTTCGAGCGAGACATGGTAAACTTAAGACGGGTGAAGGATTGCCACGTTAATGCGTATATAAACAGGTAACTTACCGATCTTAACGCGAGAGAGAGAGAGAGAGAGCTCGGTATAGAAGATCTACGAGATTTAGAAAAATAAGTTAGTGATCGAGTATATGTAACGAATGACGAATCCGCTGGGTCGGAGTGGTTACCCGTTAGAACGCCTCCCTTAAAGGTGGGAATTATACGGGGAAAAGAGGGGACGATGAAAGCGTCGAGGAGTCGCGCTAGCGAATCTTCCTCGACGGGTTGGGAATGGAAGAAGGACGGTGTCGAAGAGTCGCGTTAGCGAGTCTTCTTCGACGCCGCAGGAAAGAGAGAGAGAGAGAGGAGACGTCGAAGAGTCGCGTTAGCGAGTCTTCTTCGACGCCGGAGGAGAGGGAGGGAGGCAGAGAAACGAGTGAGGCCACACTCTAGCGAGAGCTAGGTGAGGTTCAACCCTCAGGATCTCTGGCGGAAAGGAGGGAGAGGAAAAGAGGCGATCCGACCGGGGCCATCCCGAAGACCAACGTCTTCGTCAGGAGAACCCTCCCGTCGCTGAGATCGTACCTGGAGGTCTGAATGTTGGTGGTCGCCGATGGCAGCGAATCTCACTCGACCAACAAGACTGATCTGATCTTCGAGCTCCGATTTCGCTCCTTATATAGGCAAGGATATGGGCAAGAGGTGTCGCGGGACGATTCCTCAGGTTCGCGGAAAATTCGGAGCGATGGTTTTTCGTAACGTGTGGCCCTTAGAAGCCCGCCCCGTTCCGCGACCGCGCGGCTTGCGCCTATATCGCGCGAGCGCTTGTAGACTTCTCCGGGGATCGCGACTCGCGGGGGCACCGCATACCAAGCCCCGACGCGAAATCCAGTGCCCAGGAAATTAATAGAATTTAATAGAATTTATATTGAGAGTGTGCGAGGCGATAGCGCCAAGCACATGCAATAGTTTTATGTATAAAAAGTTAAGGTTTAATTATCGTTCGTAGGAGATTGATTGATTCAAAATTATTTGGCATTTTTATTGGCCGTGATTTTAGAGCTGTTTCGATCTGAGTTGCATGACGCAGCAGTGGGAAGCGTCCATGAGTGGATCACGTTTCGATAATTATAAATTTGCCATTCTTAATATTTCGTATTAAATTGGAAAGATGAATAGAATTCCAACGCGCGGAGCTTGTCGGTATCAGAGGGGGCCGCGAGCCGAGGGGTCGGCGCGCACGATGTTTGTCTCGCGCCGATGGACGCTCGCGGGTGTTGCGCGTCGAGGGGCGGCACGAGGTAGCCAAGCCGTATGAAATTTGAAATCGAGCGATATCGACTGATGCGGGATTTATCTAATTGCTCGGAGGATGTTTCCGAATTCTGATTAGGATATTATTAGTATGGATGGCGCAGAAAAATAAAAATTTTCTCGCCAGACGTAACAAAATTTTCCTGATTTTCTGTATAACATATTTTTTAGAATAGTTCTCAGATTTTTTAATGTAAATTTTATAATACGTAAAAATATACATATATATGAAAAATTCGGAGAAAAAGATATGGATTTCTTAATATTTCTAAAGTGTTTCAATTTATATAAAAATTCTGAAAAAAATTTCAGATAACTAATAAAATATATTATTGTTCAAATCGATGTCGAATGATTCTATAAATCATTACATACAAAAATCATTCTATTTTTCTTTCATGTACTAAATAATAAAAATGAACGATGAAAAAGTAGAAATGTAAGTAGAAATGCAATTAGTTAATTTTTTTTTGCATCATCGCATTGTCGAATCGATCTTTCATTTTCACAGACATGATTTGCTGATTAAATTAATTACAGTCCCGACAATGTGATATTTACAATTGAGATATTTTTTATTACAGTTTGTGTTTTATTATAACTAAAAAATTGAGGTTATGTTATTTTACTTCAACGCGGGAAATGCAACAACGCCGCGTTCATGCGGCTAGCGACATCAGAAATAGAATTTAGTTGTTTCTGAACTGCCACGTTGCCGCGCGCGGCATTTGCCGCATCAGTAGGCACCTAGCAACAGACAGCCACGAAGGGGTGGCTAAACAGATGGCCACCAAATTTTTCTTGTGGTGGGGAGGGTCGAACTAAGCGACATAGTAACATCGACATACAGAATGGACTGCTGATGATCGTGGTGGGGGTAGAAAGACACATAGAGTGAGAGGCAGACAATACGAAGAACGTTCGTTCTCTGTCTACTAAGTTCGATTGGTTGTTGTGGCCCCAGCAACCAATCAGACTTAGTAGACAGAGAACGAACGTTTTTCGTATTGTCTGCCTCTCACTCTATGTGTCTTTCTACTCCCACCACGGTCATCAGCAGTCCATTCTGTATGTCGATGCATAGTAACGATCGAGCGTCATAGCAACGAGTGTCATTCAGTCAGCAATATATATAAAGATATAAATATATGTTCTGAAGACTGCCGCGTCTCCGTGATGACACGTAATGCAAAAGTGAGAAAAAGTGAGAAAGCGAGTGAGAAAGATAGTTCCATTACAAATGTGAAGTATCCTAGCAACCATTGCGTTGATTAGATTTTGTTCAATACCTCGAAATATTGAACAAATAAACGCAACGATTGCTTGCAAATTTTACATTTGTAACAGCCAAATACACGTCTACTCTTGGTAATATTACAAATATAAATAAAAAAATAATGAATTCGGTATATAAAAATAAACTGCGCGTTCAAAGATATCGGTATGTAAAAAGAGAAATGATTAAGTATAAAGAGATTTTTTCAAAAATTTATCATGAAAGTTGTAACGTTACGTCCTTCCACCGTACCGCCACTCCGTATATAGCGGTCCGCGCGGTCGCACGTACCAATCAGCGCGCGCGGTTGAGCCGGCCGGAGTGGGCCGGAGTAGGAACGCTTGCTGAACGCGGCGCGCGGCCTGCACGATAGCGTCGCGGCGTCGCGTCGGTAGCGCGTGAAGCCTACAAAGCAGAGCGCGTGTACGTGCTCGGTCTTCCGCGTTGTGTTCGGCGTTTTGATCGGAGTGGCGGTGCGGCGGAGGGACGTAACGTTACAAAGTAAGTACTTTGTGGATAAATATAAACAAAAATTTGCACAAACTTATTATAAGTAATCTTATCATAACTCTAAGATTGTCGCAAAGAATATACTACAATTTACATATGTCATGTCTGATAGCATTCAATTTTTATAAAAAATTACATATCTATAATAATTATTTGAATATTTTATAAATATGTAGGATAATATTTCATAGACACTTTTGTGATTTCAGATTGAATAGATCATAAACATTTATTACAGATGTTACATAAAAATATTTATGAAATACATACTATATTTAATAACATTTTCAATATTGCAATAACAATTTTATAATTTTTTCCCTTTTTTTGTATAAAATATTAATAAAATATTTTTATGATGAATATAAAAGTAAATATTAATACATATTTATAAATATTGTGTGTTGTCTGGAATAGCATCTTATTAAGCTTCCTAATTTATTTAAAAATTAAATTTATCCATTATTACAGCTGAAATTGATACAAACAATGATAAATTTGAAGCAGAAGAATCAGAAATCATAACTGTAGAAAATAAGAATATAGATATAAATACGAGTATATACACACATATGTGTACAAAAGCACACAGGCTTGCACGCCCTCCCTCATTAATATTTTTGAACAATTTAAATAAATCATTCCTTTTTAATTTATAATAAATTATTTTTACTGCTGAAATAGATATAAATGACAATATTGAAGCTAATGATATCGAAGTTAATAATATTGACGCTAACGATACTGAAGCTAATGATATAGATGACTCCGAAATATTGAATGCTGACAGCATTTCTTTCGTTGAAAATTTTAAAGATGAGCTATTCTCAGATAATGTGCAAATAATTGAAAGAATTCAAAGTAACAAGGAAACAAATACCGATGAAGTAAATGAATTACGCGAATGGGCTCTTGATTATAATATAAAGCATGCGCACTTAGATAAATTATTATTAATTTTACAAAAAAATTACTTCCACAATTGCTTAAAAGTTCAAAAACTTTTTTCTACACTAACAATAATTACAAAATAAATACAATCTTTAACAAAAAGGAAGAAGAAATATGACAGTTTGTCTATTTTGGATTAGAAAAGGAGGCATACGATTATATGTCAATACTAATCTTCATGAAAATAAGGAATTAAAATTACAATTTAATGTTGATGGATTACCATTGTTCAATTCTGGAAGAAGAAAATTTTGGCCTATTTTATGTAAAATTTTCTCAGAAATTAATGTTTATAAGCCTTTCGTTGTTGCCATTTTCAATGGTAATTCTAAACCAGCAAGTACACATCATTTTTTGACAGAATTTGTTACAGATTTAAACTAGAAACTATATATATATTGAATTAACATAGGTATTACAAATGATTATTTTTTGAAAACTTAAGCTATACGCATTATTATGTACACAGGAGGAGATGGAATTAATTGATTTTGGTTACGGGAATTGTAATTATGCGTTGAGATTCATATTTTAACTATTAAATCAAATCAAAACCTAAGATTTAAGAATGGAAGTAGAACATTTACATTTACATAGAGATTTAAGAAATATTTAGAGGAAAAGTCGAGAATTGTCTAAAATGAGAATTGCTGTATTAATCCGAAATAGAATAATAATATTGGGAACAAGGAGCTGGGACATGAACGGCTGTGATTGCTCATTAGCGATTGATTCCTGGCGAGTTGAATGGAAAATTTGAAGTAAAACCGAAAAAGAGAAAAAAGAAAAAAACTTACTTATGGTAGCAGAGAGATGACGCGTTTTCTGATTTTTGGAGATTGTTAATGGAGAACGATCTTGAAACTAGACAGTCTGCGTTTCGCGCACAGATTCTAAGTTCAAAACGATTTTAAAAATAACGCGCACAGCTTCGATACTTGCAACGCGTGGATGTGAGTGCGAACTTGAACTTGAATTTTTGAATGAATGAATCCCGAGGCGTTCGAAGCTGCGTATTTTATAGGGCTTAGGAAAAGGGCGTGAGATTAGTTTGGTGGGTGAGATGAGGATTTGATTGGGTGAAGCTTTTTGAACTTTTTCCCTTTCCTTGGAGATTCCTTGTTGTCGAAATTTTGAGCTTATTCGTTGGGTAGTTCACCAACGCTCACTACCAATCATATTCTCGGATGATCTCTCGTTGGCTAATTTTCCATCTTCTCCCGATTTTTCTTAACTCTAAGAGGGGCGAGCAGTTGCATCACCCAATCGCTTAAGGGATTCGTTATCTTACGGTTCCTCTTCTTGGAACGTTCGGTCCCGATTTTTTATATCGCCGCGTCCGTTTATTTGGGACTCGCTTTCCATATGAATCATCTTTCCGTTCGTGATGAAACATAGGTTCGAACAAACAAAGCCGGGTTGTAAATTTTGATTTTATAGTTTTATATTTTCCGTCCGGCGTCGTGACTCAATCTTATCTCTGATGGTTGCCAGACTTTAATAGCGTTTAGATTTTTTCTCTTTCGAGTCCAGGCTTTGTTCGTCCATATGAATTATTAAATAAGCATCGTTGCTTATAATTTTGCAGTCGTACGATTTCTCCTTTTTTTGCTTCTATTTATTGCTCCGGATGTAATATGTGGCCATTATATATATATTTCGAGAACAATGTTTGATTTTTTTCTTATAATAGCCGGGTGATAGTGTTATTTATAAAAGAGAAATCGTGGAGTTCCGGGTATAAGTATTGTAAATTTTACAGACAATCCCTTAGCTTGTTTAGCATAATTTATATAATGGATGCGAAAAGGGAAATCGTGAAATCCTCCGGATGTAACAATATTTTAAATTTTAATTTATAGTTATACTTTAAGTTCATATTCTACATAAAAAAATTATTATTTTGTTTTATTGTTTTTAAAGATTTTTAATATTAAGACATTTTTTACATTAAAAAAAATTTCAGAATTAAAGTCGACGAAATTCGCCAATAATAGCCTAGAGCAGCACGTATTTCTTGAAGACTAAATATTTTATTATATTAATTATTATATTTTATTATATTAATCTTATAAAAACATGATTTGCTTAGATAATAAAAGCAAAAGAAATCTATAGTTCGCGCTCATACATTTTGGTTTTTTTCTATAGAAAATTTGCTAAAAGTTCTTCTTTTAAAACAAAAATAAAATTTGCACAATTTTTTTTTTAAATGACGTAGTTAATGTAGTCATAGTGAGTATATTATTGATAATAGTAAATAATTTTATATATGTGCTTGTTGCTTCCTAAAATTGTTTAGTGAATGTATAAGTCAAATTATATGTGCAACATGTTGTCCTCAAATTGTACGTTTGACATATCAAATGGAAGTCCCTGCTAAAAATTCCATTAGAAGCGGATAGATTCTATAATAACAGGGAAAGAATTGTGCAGTAAAATAATCAAAAAATGGATAAAATGTTGAAATAACGTTTATTACGGAATCTATCCATTTTTAATGGAATTTTTACCAAGGATGTCCTCGAATTATACACTCGACATATTTCATGGGAATATAATGTTCTCAAATTAAACATTCTATCTCTATACTTTTATAATGTACTTTGTCCACAGAGTTAACATTATATAATGTTTTTGTAAAACATAAATATATAACTCGTACTTTGAGGACAAAATGTATTTTAAAAGTATAGAAATAGAATGTTTAATTTGAGCACATTGTATATCCATAAGACATGTAGAAAGTATAATTCGGGGACATTTCCGTCAGGTATGTTCAATGCATAATGTGAGGACAATTCATATGTTGAATGCATAATTTGAGGATAGTCTCCAACTAATGCTTTCAATCCAAAAAGATTCAAAGTATACATTGATTGTAAGATTTCTAATATTTTTTTTGTCTATTGTTCTAGGGTAAGTGCACCTATTATCGTGGCGTTTTCTGAAAATCCAACTTTAATGCATCTTAAAAAAAAATAAATAAATGAAAAGTTTAAACTTTTTTTTCTTAACGTTTATAAAAGAACTAAAAGAATATATAAATCCATCTATTATTAACAAAATGCAATTGTATTAATATTAAAATTAATAAAAACGGAATGCGCTTGTCACCGTGGTCATGTACAAATTATCGTGTACCCGTTTCCACAGATTTACCAATTACCGTGTCCGAAATACCGTTGATGAAAAAAATGTATTTCGTAATGCTGATTAGTTCTCATGCTGTGCTTACTTCATGAGCTACTGTCATCGTGGAGATCGCGTTTTGACAGTTATCAAGAATTATGTGTATATCAAGTAAATGTGTAATTTATAATATCAAAAGCTGTGTATCACGCGCGTAACGTAAAAAAATGATAGAATGATAGTGAACTAAATACTTATGTGTCAAGTTATTTGCACTTTCACTGAAACGTGAATACCGCGGTAATATGAGTACCAACAACATGCGCATTGCACCTAATTTCGTGAGTAAATTTGATTTACTTATTAAATGTATTCATATTTCTATCTTTATTTGATTTTAATTTATTTTACTTTCGATTAGGTTAAATGTGAAATAATTTTTTTCTATAGGTACTCTTTTTTTTAACGAGCTATCATCTATTTTCCAAAAACCACGGTAGTAGGGCAGGCCACGATAATAGGTGCACTTACCCTATAAATGAAATCTTCAATTGCATATTGTTTGTGAAATAGTAAGGCACCGATCAGCTGAATAAGAATAGGATGTCCCAAACTATGCTCTTGATATATATACAGGGTGTCCCAGAAAGCTCGCATCCCATTTTAAGAGCGGATTCTTTAGAAAATTCTAAGAAGAAAATCCTAATACAAAAATGTTGAGGGTATAATGGTTTTTAAATTATTCCCGATTAAAATTTACGAATCACTGAGCTGACATTTCGCGCGCTCAGGCATGGTGACATGACAAAGGTACTACAAGGGTACCTCTTGACATTGAGGTTGTCATATAAATACGCAATGATATTTATATTAAGAAATTACTACTATAGGAAACATATTTGTACATTACATATGCACAATTAATGTTTTCAACAAAATATCAATTTAATAACAAGATGTTACGATAGCCGTCGTAACGTACGAAAAGTTGAATAACTTTGTCTTATAAATTAATCGGCGGTCTTGTACAATTTTTGAAATATACATGTATTTAGAGAAAGAAAAAACAATTTTTCTTAATTATTTTAGAAAGTATTCATTTTATAAAGAAAAGGGTTAAACAAGAAATTAAGCTCGTGGTAAGCTCTACAAAAAAGGTCATATACATATTTTACCTAATTTCAATACTTAAGTTGTTAGAGTAGAAAAACTGTTTTAAAATAAGTATATACACACTTGTAGTAAATGGCCACACAAAGCAAGGTCCACCCTACACTTCCATGCCTCGGTAGCGAACAAGCACGTGCGCGCGCGCGCACACACGCACACAATGACGGACCTTTTACCTTAAAGTCATCTTCAGTGTCTCTTATTGTTACAAATTTAAATTAATGACGAATTACTATCATATTATCCTTAATATAAGCCGCTAAATAATTTTGACTGAATAAATTCACTTCAAAGTCATAATAAATAAGAAATCCGATAATTGAAAACGTGTTATAAAATGTGAAGAATGCTAGCAACATATCCAATCAAATGTATTAAAAGGCAACGAGCGTCGCATACAGAATTCAATAAAATTAATATTACAATAAATTATGAACAAAGCAATAATCAGTAATCAAATTAATTTTCAAATGACATCAACACTTGCTTAGTTATAGTTACTTATTATGTCCAGGCTTGAGAAGAAATAATATGTGAAGAGAGAAGGGAGGGATGTAACAACTTTAGAACGAGCAGCTGTGGCACGAATGGAGCGCGTCGACAACCCGAGATATATGGATCAGTGGCCCACAGATGCGGGCCCAACAACGAATGTCCCTCGGTCCTGTTTTGAGGCAAGAAATTTAATTGTTTTACCTCGGGATCGGACCTAGTGCTTAGCTTATTAGAGCGGGAGATGGTAAATTAGCTCGCGAAATCAATTAAATTCTCTTATATTTAAATCATTGATTTATTAAAAAAAAATATATTAAGAATAATAATATTCTAAAGTAGTTTGTTACAAGTTGCTTGTTTAGGATTGTCGAGCAAGAGATTATAATAAATATTTATCTATGTTAATGTAAAACATAGGGAACGGAAGCCTTAATACTAATTAATTAATTAATTAATAAGGTAAGTTCGATAACTTTGACAATGATTGGTAATTGATAATTATATTTATACCTATCTACATATGTATTTCTATTATAATTTGGGTAACTTAAGATGAAAATGTAAGAACATAATAGATTATTACAGATGAAAATTAGTAATTAATTAATAATAAGAAAGGTTTAGAGAAGTTCGCAAAAACTTGTGATAAAACGCTGAGGATTAATAATTATGCTCATATATTTATTTTTATATATTTTCATTTGTTATATTTTGTAATTTTTGATCCTTAATTATAGTTGTATGACAAATAATGTTTAGGTATGTGTGTATGTGTTCGTATCTACTGGGGGAATTCGTATTCACTTGCAAGATCAAGAATTTGGAATTCAGGGGGAGACGGTGGAAGAAAAGTAGGGGTATCGGGGTATCCTGTACGTGAGAGCACTGGAGGATGAGTCGGGGAGTCAGGATGGTGTTCAGGGAAGGACGAGGATCGTTCGACCGGTGAGTAAGAGGGTTCAAGAAAGAAATCGGGAGGGAATTGAGTGGGTGGTTCAAGGGAGTCTGAGGAGTGCTCGGAGGGATAAGGGCATTTCCTCAGAGGGGGGAACGGGAGAATGAGAAGTTAACAGAAAAATCAAGGGGATAGTGAGAGCGTGATTCGGGGGGAAAATTTACTAAATTGTTAAAGCTTCCGGGTAGGGGAGCAGGATGTGGAATGTCAACAGTTAATATGGCATTGTTAAATTCCGCGGCGAGAATTTCGCATCTTTCCGCGAAGAACTTGTGCAAGGCTTCGAATTTTCGGATGCGACGGTTGCGGCGATTCCGCCAATGAGCCACGGCTGCTCGCGATTTCCACTTGTGAGTGGGTCGTTGGGAAACTTTATCCACTAGAATTAATGTTAACAATAAGAACCTATTTCTCTCTGCAGTTTGGAAATCGTTATAAATAAATAACACAAAAGAAAAAAATAATTAAAACAAAAATATCTTCCTAAAAGGAGGAATGCAATGAGGAAATGAATGGAAAACCGAGTAAGTTAAATCTTGTTGGAACAAGTTCAAATGAATTCTTGAGAGTGAATTAGAAAAAAAAGTGAAATTGAATCTAATCGATAAACTCTAAATTCTCAAATGAAGTGAAGAATAAGAATTTCGAATCTATTCGAGACTTGCTCGATAAATTTTGCAAAAGTAGAGTAGAAAGAAGAATAGAATAGAGGGAGAGAAAAAAGAGAGAGAAGGGGGGTGGGGGGGAATATTAAAATGAGAATAGCAGTAACTTTTATAGAGATGAATATGTAAAACAACCTTACTCGAGAGAGAAAAAGGTAGATATCCAGGCAGGAAACGGAGGAAGAAAATTAAATGTGAACTTACTATTTGATAGTAGTGGTGTATTGTAGTATTCGTGCTGTGTGAAACGCTCGGAGCCGCAGGTCTCCAATCTGACCTGTGCACAACGGAAGCGGGTAGCTCGGTCGAATACAGCTGAGGGGCGCAATGCACAATTTGTGAGACGCGTCTTAGAGAATCGTCTAACACTTGTAGGGATTTTTAGAGTGCGGACAAGCTTAGAGACCGCGGATTCGAGAGTCACCGGACTTGGACATACAAGACGTCACGGACTGTGTACCGGAATGTATTAGAATAAAAACTGCGCGCTCCGCTAGGAAATCTCCTTATTTATACCCCTTTTCATCGCTTTCCCGTGTTCTAAGGAGGGTTGTGTGCACCAATTTTTATTACCTACGCCTACGCGTGAGGCGTAGGCGTTTAATTTTACGACTTTTTTTGTCTTTAACCCTTTGCTCATTGAACACGTGTCCAACGATTATGCTCTCTGCATGACGAGTCTCGTCATGTCATTTCCATATTTTCCGGTAATTATTGAGTGATTTACTACTGAGTTTTCAGGAACTAACGGAGCTGCGTTCCCACGTCTTTCAGCTTCTGGATTTTTATGTCTGCTGACGGAACTTTTTTCTTTCCGGTGTCGAGCAACAGTGTTATCTTAGGCGCCCTCATAAATTAATTTGTTCCAATTTATTAACCAGAGTAGTATAGCTATCCGCGGTAGAGTAATTGACGCGACATTTCTATTTTAAATTTATGAGGGTCAGGTCGGCCGCTTGTAGGAGGATGACGTTCTCACTTGCTTTAGCCATCTGTTCTCTGTGTCACTGAATCACACTGATCTTAATCGTTGCTCGGCCCTCTTTTGTTTTTAATATATCGAATGTTTCACAAAGGAAAAGAATTGTTACTCCGCAGGACGCAACATACTCAATAAATAATAAATGTTGCACAATTTTTAGTTGAATCGTCCCCAACAAAGGTTGCAGAAACTCAAGCAACCATAGTAATTATCAACTACTCCATTAAATCAGATATATTAATTTTCTTTCATCACGAAAAAAATTGTCACTTTTTAAGTTGTTTTTTTTTTAACTAATAATCTAATTTAAAAAGCCTACGCTTAACTAAAAACAATTTTGTTATAAATGTTCTGTCCAAAAATCAAGACATTCTGATAAAAATTAGCTGAAATATGTTAGCATTCAACTACGAAAATGTAGTTTCGAAGATAACACGTTTATAGCTATTAAATTATATTTACTATATTTTTGAATGGAAGTTCAATATAATATTTTAGGACAATATTTTTAAAACTCTAAACATTACAAAAATAAAAAAGAACTTTTTTAATATTTTCACAATGGGATGGTTGCTTAAAGATGTTACAATTATTTTTTTGTGTCAGTTTAAATCATAAGTGTTTAAATTTTTGCGTTGTAAGATTGTAATAGAAGCGTCTTTATATTTGGTTTTCTTAAATATAACACAAGTTAATTACGTTTTCGTTTCTGTAAAGACCCTTGCATAATGCGAGGGAATAGCTATAAGAACAGCGATAGAAATAATATAGAAAAAGCGATATATAATTGTCGCCTCCTGTTACACAATGCTGCAAAAGAAATAAAGATCAATTAGTCAAATCGCGTATAGACTGTAGTCTCTCGCATCTATACCTCAAGTAAAACGTAACCTAAAATTGTTAAAAGGACGAATTTTGATGTTTGTCGATAATTGCTACTATGTATCATAAATATATTATTTAATTATGTAACAAGCACATAAAGCACCGTTAAATGAAGTTGTCAAATAATGCCGACCAGTAAATAAATAATATATATTGTATTAATTTACTTATTGAATTAATTAAAAATTATTTAGAATATTTAAAATTTCGACTCTCTTTTTCCACGCATTATCTTTCAAATTTATGTTCTTATATTCTTTCATGCTTTTATCATATAGATAAGGACGACTTTGTACAAGGTCAATTAGAAGCTCATTACCAAATTTTTCATTATCACTTACTTGATTGCTATCACGTATTTTGTGTATTAGACAATTATTCATTGTTAAAAAAAAACACTTCTATTGCAATAATCGAAATGATCCATCTTATAGTTTAATTAAATTAATTGACAAATAATCTTGAAACGTGAAATTTGGTGGAATCGTACGTGTCTCGCGAAAACAATATCAACACCGAGGAAAAATCCGAACGCTGTGATTGGTAGGTTATAAACACACATAAGGCAATAAACACAGACAATTCTAATTCGTTGGAAATTTTGTCGCTATTGCCTATTCCATGTTCTAATCTGCATTGACACGTGCATTCCCGTATGTTAGATTTCTTATCGTTATGCTTATTGCCTATGTTACTTCTATCGCTATTACTATTCCCTCGCATTGTACAAGGGCCTTAAAAGAAGAGGCAGGGTGTCCGCCATTGTTAAACAAAATAGTAAACATTATTTTTTAACATAATGAGACAAAATTCCTTGTTATAAAAAAAAGTGTATTTTGCACACATACAAAAATAGATTCTTTGAATCAATGGAAATATTATGGAATTGAATAATAAAACAACAAAACATCCAGAGAAAATATTCTAAGAATATATAGAATATTCTATTCAGAAAATATATTTGAATAATTTTAAATTAATTAATATTAACAATGGTTGTGTTAAAAAGAAATAAATAAATAAATAAATAAATAAATATATGACCAACATCTGAAAAACATCTGATGTAAGATTCGTTATTACGATCGATTCGTGTCAATTCTCCACTCAATTTTAATGTATAATCGAAGAATTATGTTACAGAATCTTACAACAGTTGTAGAACGATTTTTTTCTGCTAAACACAGCAAGTGATATACATACATGTACAGGTTAGATTATTTTAATCAATTCAATCTTTTTTGAAATTATTGCGATACAAAAAATATGTTGGATGAAAGTAGAATGATTCCTAGTAAAATGTATTTTGGTCACGTTAGTTTTTTCAGAAAGAGGTGCCAAAAGATATAAATATTGTTATTATATTTCTTCATAAAAATTATTTGCTTTTCTTTATGTAACTTGATTCTTTTAAATATTCTACATATTAAGATAAATTTATTGAATATTCAGTAGTTTACACTTTATTCTAACATATTTTACCTGTCATATCTGAATGTAATGTTGCGAGTTTGTTGTTGCCAAATAAGCAACATTGGCGCTCAACAGCCGAGATTGTGGTCGAGATAATGATTAGTATTAAGTCTTATAACTATGTTATTATTATTATTATTATTATTATATAAGACTAAAGTTAAATGAACTTTGATTATAGTCGAATATTGTTATTGGTTTTCAGAATTTGTTCGTTTCTTAACCCTTAAACACATCGATCTCGTAAAATATGTAAACACTTTTTCGGGTCTGGAAGACTTTTTCAATTTTGAAAAGTTATAACTTTGATTCTAATCAACATTTTTCAACAACTTTTTTAGGTAGAGAGCCTATTATATAACAAAGAGAATATGAGATATTTTTGAGTGTCTAAAAATCCACTTTTTTTTTAATTATATTTTTGCAACAAAAAACTTTTAAAAACTTTACAATACGGCGTTTTAAACGTAAAGAATCATACTTTCAAAAAATGTTATGTTGCTACCATTTCTATTGAGAAATGTACTTACGTAATAAGGTGAATATGAGGTATTTTTGATTAATTCGAGGTGTCTAAAGTTGAAAATTGATGTGTTGATAATATATTTCGGACCCTATACAAAAATCCACTTTTTTATGGCACTATAGTATTTTAACTTTAGACAGAGTAACATACGCGTACGGATCTGTTTGAACGTGTTTTGTCCAGTTTTTTACATAAGATTACTCACAAAAAAGTTTCACTCACACACTATACGAGTCCCATTGACCCTAACAAAACTTTGCTATCGTGCCGTCCGAATTCTAGTTGATCAAAAAAAGTTCATCAACCATATCAATTGAAAGAGAAGATTTCAAACTTTCTTTATGTCCTGGTCCGAACCTTCTATCTTATTCCGTCTTCACATAGCAAGCGTTCGAAACTTCATATGGAGTCTTTCAGACCTACTTATGTGTTTAAGGGTTAAGGCTCTTGTCTACTCGCCGCGGCTATATTGAAGTTATGACGTGATAAACGTGAAATGACACGTAATGTTGTTTGACGTACCATTTGCAAATAAAGACAATTTGGATAAAACTGACTAATCAGATGGCTTTAAAACACTTGTAAAAATGGGTAAAGTCTATCCTTACTCCGTCTAATAGTCGTAAAAAACATGTAAAGTAAAGCCTATTCAGACAGGAAAACACACGAATAGCTACTGAAAGTAGTGAAAAATATGCTCTTATGTATAAAATTCAAAGAAACTTTATTTGCAGTCCATTTTTACAAATTTGTAGATACGAAACAAGTCATATTTTCCCAATAAAACACATAATAACAAAATGACTTGCACGACAACATTTCATCGTCAATTTGTCACGTTTTACACCTATTAGTTTTAATTATGTCTGCGACGAAATGTCACTACCGTCAACGCAGTGTTCTCGACTGAAGCTTCAGGAGCCTTAAACGGTTTAACGTAATCTTAATTTAATTCAATTTTAAGCGAAATATCTACAATTGTGTATACGATAATAACCGTTGCGTAGTACAATAGCAGCGGAACTTCATCCACGTACGAGGAAACTTCGAATTTTTGTCAATAAAGTGTCGCGGTTACACTTTCAAATAATTAAGAAATAATATGAATTGACTGTAACCAACACTATGGAAGACCTTGATACTGGCTCTAATCTGATCATCAACGACGGACTTTTAAAACCGGGCGACGCTTACAATTCTGCCGGAGCGCTCATAAAAATAATACGGCTCGAAAAACATCAACAAACTCATCCTTATCAGGACGCCTCGAAAAATTCTGCAATCATTCTTTTCAAGACGAGAAATCCTGTAATCTGTAGCGTCCTTCTTTAAGACGCATCGAAAAGATCACTCGTTGATTACGAGAAAATGTCTTAGCTGCACTGGACAGACTGTCCCGTTGAACGACACATTTACTAAAACAATCACTAGAAGATTCTCAGGATCACGAAAACAAGAAATCTATCGCTAAAATTATTTTGTGGAATCGGATGGTTGTTGTGGAACCTAACAATCCTACGTTTTCGATACTCGGCAATAGTACGCTTACGAGACTCAGCACATTCAAAGCACCACAATGAGGAAGCTGATCTATATGAAATCATAACGTGCTTACAACTTTTCTTCGACAACATAGACCTTCACATACAACAGCTCACCTCGCCGACGTACAGGTCGGAATATCGCCTCAGCCTCAAAAAATCACTGGTATACACGCGAGCTCAAGAAGGATTTAAGTAGTCCTTAACTCAGTACGAATTTAAGAGTCAAGTGTTATTGTCACTGCTCTAAGCGATTTCTCAAGCCTTGCCAATATAACAGCTATTCAAAGCGCACGATTAACTATTGTGGCGTCCATCCAAATGCCACTATAATACACCCACGCGCTTAAATATTTATACGGCGCCACCACTATGCGGCGTTCAAACTCAAAGTCCGCCGGTGTGCCCGTCCGACCGTCACCGGACGCGCGCGCGCGCACCCGCCTAGTACGCGGCGATACCGCTACGCGGCGTCCTAATTCGGGAGTCAAGCGCGAACAAAACCAGGTTATAAGGGGCTCCGCGAGCCTCGAGAAACCAGCCTTCGCTCGCCTATCAACGGCGAGTCTGTCTACGAGACAACGTACCGTTGACCTCTGAAGACGCATATCGGCGAAGACCTTGTCGCCCAGCACGACCTCCAACCCAGTGTCGACGGCCAAGCAAGGGTCCCGAAGTAATCAACACCCCGATCGAGACCAGCTCTCGGAACAGGCATCAAAAGTCTCACATTGAGCTCTGCACTGTGAGCGTTCCGATAGAGCTCAATTCTCGGAATATACCTACTCTCCCTCGCATCAAGCCTAGCTCTGTGAGAAGGTCTTTTGGGACCGACGTCGAGCCCGGCTCCGTCGACGAGACTAAAGGCAAGAACGACTGTGTTGAGCTCGGCTCCACAAGGAACCCTAAGTGGAAACTGATTCCGCTCCAGCTGCCTTCAGCAAGACGGAACCGGCTTCCCTCGCTCTTCTTAAAAGACGATGACCCTAGGCACGCACGGCCTGTCTCGCCCTCCTGGTGCTTAGATTTCCCAGGGTGGCCTTTGTCACCACTGGCTGCCTCACCACCGGCTTCACCTCCAGCGAGTCTCGTCCACGAGCCGACACTCGACAGGGCCACGTAGACCGACGTTCGCTATACTACTCAGGGTTGCCAAACTCCGGCAGAGTGGGACCGATCAAGGAAACACAGCAACCAAGAGAATCATCGGCCCAGGAGAAAGAAGCAACGAACCAAGAAACGTGGCCTCCTTGGATCCCTAAACTGTTGACCAGGCGTAATCGGAACTTCAAGAAACCAAACGGCCCTTTTCAGGGCTCCCTCACAAAAAACCTAATTGGAGTCAACCTGAGACTCTATAACAGCAACCGAAATTAGTGAACCTACAACAGTAGGAAAACAATCGCTAAAACTACTATAGAATAAAGTTGCTCAAGAAATATTTCCTTGGCAACTTGTCCTTAAAAGAAAGCACTGGGGGAATCTTGGAATCATCTTTTTCAGGACACAATGAGGACGCATGAGCCATTCATTTGGACGCAATGAGAACGTCACTTGTCGACTCAGCAGTTTTCACAAGTTGTACATCAGTGTCATATTTTCCCCGACCTACAGGCAAAAGTTTCACTTCAGCTCATTTCTATTCTAAGACTGATCGAGAGAAATTCTCATCATCTTAGACATCATCTTAGGCAAATGTAACAGTCAATTAGAGTTAGTGGTTTACCGTGATGCTTCGACAATTAAAGAGTTGTACAAAAATCAAGGTAAGACGATCACTTCTTTTTGAAATCGTTCTTTTTAGGATGACTTTAATGTATCACGAAAACAATTTACAGTGGTTACGTAAAAATATAAATTTTGTCAAACGTAAAGAACAAAGTATGGTCCAAGAACTTGAATCAGTTATAACAATGAAATGTTATAAATGACACAATAAACAGGGCAATTCTATAATTAACAAAGAGGCTTAATCTTTTTGCGAGGATTCAATACGCTTCTACTATTGACTTATCCGACAAATCTGAGAAGTTTCCTGGTAGCGATGGAATCATTGGAACAGCCACTATCAAAATTTCAAAGGGATTGCTTAAAGAAGTTTCTAATAAACTTTATCTTGGACTAATTATTGAGCTTATGTTACATATATACGTAATAATTGCAATATGTATAAGTAGTTATTTTAGATTTAGTTTTCAAAGCTTCTAAGGCGGCTGATATATTAAAGATATTATTGGAATAAAAATTTGTAGCGTTTTTTATAAATAAAATTCAAAGAAAATGTTTAGATGTTTGTATCATATATGTCGTTACAAACGTTATTCCAATCCAATATAATTTTTTTTTCTTATATTAATGTACATTATAAATAATATATTTGAATTTTTGCGTTGTAAAATTTTCATTATAGGCACAATAAGAACAAAATAAAGAAGAAGTTAAAGAAAAACAAGTATTAAAAAAGAAAAGAAAAAAGAAAAAAAGATAAAGTATTGAAAAAAAGTATATAAAAAAAGAAAAAATAATAGAGAAGAAAAAAATAAAAAAGTATAAAAATAGAAAAAAATAAAAAAAGAACAAAAAATAAAAAAAATAAAAAAGGGACAATAAAAAAAATTTAGAGCTAAATTAGTTAAGTTTTTGTTTCTTTAAAAAAACCAAGAAGTCCATTATTGAACTTTCTTGTTATAAAACAGAAATACAGTGTACTTCATACATATATAGAATAGAATATTCTACGAATATTTTTAAGAGACAATGTTCGTATCTTCGAAACGTTATAATATAAAATATTTTGTTAATATTTGTAGAATATTCTATTCAGAAAATATTGAAATAATGGATAAATTATTTGAAATTCATCAACATTAATAACAACTGTGTTTAACAGGAAAAGCACGTTTACAACTGATATATGATTCGTTAATCTTGCCCTTAGCTTTTCATTGAATTTAAGTGTATAATCAATTACATTAAAGAATCTTACAACAGTTGCCAATATGAGCTAAATGGTATTTTTAAAATAAAAATTTACTGCACCGCGTAAATATTTGAAATTGTCCTATATTTTAAATTAATGTTTAAAAATATTTCCTACTTTGAATCTGGTTATCAGATTTTCATATTGGAATCAGCAAAAAAATTGTGAAATTAAGGTAGATCATATAATAGAATACAATTATTTTTTACACAATACATGCTAGCCGTGTCTCTGTGCAAAATGTTACAATATAATATTTCTACTCGCCGTCCTGTTGATTTGTTGGTCTTTGCGTGAGCGGTTGCTCGGCCTTCTCGTCCTCCTCGTTGTTCGTGAGGGCCACCGCATGTGTTATCACGACCGTCGCAACTCTCGACGTGATCGTCTTTTCCGGCGTTCTTGGTCTTTCATCGTCGCTCGCATCTTTTTGTTCTTTTGAGTTTTACCAGTTGTTCGTCTTTCGTCAAGCCGGTGCTTGCGCCCATTGTTGGTGTCTGCTGGGTCTGAAACTTGATGTGAGAGGTTATGGATGAAAATTCCGGCGCTTGCAGGTACTTGACTAGGTTTCCAGGCTTTAATCTTCGAAGATTAAATTTTACGTCTTTTTCTCTTAATTTTTTTTTCATGGTATAACTGTGGTTTCATGGATCGTGCGAATCGCGATTCAGACACGATAATATCACCATTATGCGTATTTGATAATTCCTAACAACGCTGCTATGCTGAAGATTTTTATGCATTGATGTATCCAGTACAATCTGCAACACGTAAATACGTACAATCGATTTATTTCTTGTTTAACGTATGTTTGTGAACATTTTCTTAGATTTTTGTTACAAATTAAAACACCTTCCTGAAAAAATATATACAGTCCCTATAATCTTAGTGAAAATTTTCTTATTTTATGAAATTAGAATACTTACTTGTTCAATCGATTCCAAGCATAAGGCAAAGTGTCGAAATTATCTTTCAAGATATAAGTTCGGATTTTTAATAAGTACTGGCGTAAGTACCTGTCCCAATCCATATCTTGTATATTGACGTTAATATTTCTGCAGCTTGCGTGCGCGCTTGCAAATTCAATTAAAGCAATAATATTCTCTACACGCCACATCCACTCATGAGTAGAAAAATATTTTCCCGTCTTGGCGGAGCGATTCTTTTGGTTAACTTCAACATTCTAGAAAAAAATGTTGTATCTATTATTAGAAATAAAATACTTTTATGATTTATTCGAAGGAATACTTACATGGGATTGTGGCCTCGGGCTCTGAATATCAAATCTAAGATAAAAGCAGGCAATAAATGTAATGTTGCCCTAATGGCGTGAATAAATCTGTTTATTGTAAACGTAAAGCCTGGATACCACACCACGTGTTTTGATGGAACATCTGTAGAGTGTTTTTTTACATGGTATCTAAATTCATTTCATCTAGTAATATATATATATATATATATATATATATATATATATATATATATATATATATATATATATAGTCGAAATGCTGATAAGACCAGAAAAACTAACGGATGAATGCATTATCTTAATACCAAAAAATAATTTAAGTTTCTTATTTCATGGTATAGTACTTTTCCAATTCTTCAAAGCTAAGAAACTTAGGAAACGTGAATGTTCCCCTAAACGTTTAATTTCTATTTCTATTTCCTTCTTTAATTTCTCAAGTACATCATTCGTGAATTTGAGAGAAGCTAAATTTTCTAGTAAATTTACGCCGTACCGTTTCATCTTTCTGTCGGTTGTCCGTTGTTTTAAAATATCTTTATACATTACATTAAGGAGTTATATTTATAAAAATTGTAGAAATTATACACATTTTGTATTAATTAATTTCTTATATATTAATTACATTATTTGATATTAAATATAATGTTTAATAAAGTATACTTAATATTTGTTTATCCTTAGGATTTCTTGTAATTTCATGAATTACAGGAAAGCTAAATTTTCCTTCAGATAAATCCGAAAAATAATTGTGATCATCATCAGTTTCCTATAATAACAATAAATTTAGTCACAGTACAAATTCATTTAATTAAATTCATTTAATTAAATTAAACAGATATTGCTTACCTGACACAAATTGCAATAATTGTCATATATCTGATAATATAATGCGATAATATTTATTAACGATAAATCTTCTTCGTACAAAGAAAATAATTTCATTAACTTATATGCCAACCTTGGAAACCAACCACATTCTACAAAATTAATTAATGTTTGAATTTTATAGAGAAAAGCATTATCTTCGGATAGTGTAGTAATATGTAAAAAAAATGAATATTTACTTCTTGCCACCATTTTATATTCCTCTTCGGTTGGACAAATATAATTTTCTTTCCAATACATGTCCAATCCTTGACCTCTATAAAATTCTTGCAATCCTTCTATTGTTATCTTAATTGCCTGTTAAATTATTAAAAAACTAAATAACTTAGTTTACGTTTTATTTATTTATAGATAATACATTATACTGGTCCGATTTTAATATATAAGCTTTTATAAATGTGATTAAATATATCATTAAGTCATCTTTTTACCGATTAAGTACAATAACTATACGATTACTTTCAGGATGTATTACTTTTATAGATTTGTAAATCCTTACCTTTCTTTTTACAAGTATAAGATGCAATTATTTACTTCAGGATGGATGGTGCCCATTTTTTCTAACGCATTCATTTGTGCGTAATTGGCAGCGTTTATAGTATTACCAATTCCATAAATGGAATTGGCTACGGGAAAATCTCCTCGGTAAGTGGCCTTATCTTGAATATCGTCTAATCTAAAGGAAACAAAAAGGTTTTATTATTTTATAAAAATATGTTCAAATGAATTATTTTATAAAAATATGTTCAAATGAATGTTCTTTTCAATTAATCGTTTCAATTATAAGGTTAATTAAACTTTTCTAGATTTGTATTTGTATATGTTTAAAAGTAAATACGAAAGAAAAGAATAAGATTAAATAGAAAGAGAGAAAATAAGCAGACCGTAAAAGTGTTGTATGTATAAAATATATTTCTTTACCAAAACCTTTTTGTGCAATTTTTTTTGTCATGTTCATAATATCTAACTAATCTATTAATAATACTTATTTTTTTTATAAATATAGCCAAAACCGTTCTTTAATTCTTTTATTCCGTTTATTTAAAAGCTAATAATGCAATAGGCAATTTCTACAATCACTCATGTTCTTTCACGTACAATTAAATAAAAATTTCATCATAAATAATTATATATAGTTATACATAATTATGTACTAAGGTATTATATAAAGGGAATGGCTGTGGGAGATATGTAATAGAGTGTGGAAGGGAGAGGGATGGCCGGAAGATTGGAGAGAAGGGATAGTGGTACCGATAGTGAAAAAGGGCGAGGGGGAAAAGGCAGAAGACTATAGGGGGGTTACGCTTACGCAAACGGCGTATAAAGTGTACGCGGCGATTTTGGCGGAGAAATTGAGGGAAGAAGTGGAAAATAAAGGGATATTACCACCGAGTCAAACGGGGTTAAGGAGAGGAGTAGGAACGATGGACCACATATACGTGTTAAATTATTTAATAAATAATAATTATTAAATAAATAAGAAAATAGCGGAAGCAAAAGGCAAAATAGTAGTTATGTTTGTGGATATGAAAGCAGCGTTTGACTCGATGGATAGGGAGATACTGGTACAGACAATGAGGAGGAAGGGAGTGAGAGAGAGTCTGGTGGTGAGGTGTGAGGAAGTTTTGGAGGAGACAATAAGGAGAGTAAGGGTGGGGAAAGGGGAGGGGGAAAACTTTTGGACAAATAGAAGAGTGAGACAGGGATGTCCGTTGAGCCCATGCATGTTCACACTACTGCTAGCGGATTTGGATGAGGAAGTGGAGAAGGGGGGATGGGAGGGTGTAAAGGTAAAGGGAAGAAAAATTTATTCCCTGGCGTATGCGGATGATGTGGCGGTGGTGGCAGAGGATGAAGCAGGGATGAAAGGGTTAATAAAAACATTAGAAGGATACGTAGAACAGAAAAGATTAGAAGTAAATGTGGAGAAGACAAAAGTGACGAGGTGTAGAAGAGGGGGTGGGAGACAGAAAAAGATAATATGGAAATGGAAAGGAAATGAAATAGAGGAAGTGAAAAGGTATAAATATTTGGGCTACATGATGATGGCAAATGGGGGACAGAAAGCACATATAAAGGAGAGAGTCAAAAAAGGAGCGTTAGTAATGAGAGAAGTATGGGGAATAGGAAAGAGGAAATTCGGAAAGAACTGGGCTAGAAGGATGTGGTTATTTGATAGGTTGGTACGGACGGTGGTTAGCTATGGGGCAGAAATTTGGGGGTGGAAGGAAAGGGAAAAGGTAGAGATACAGGACAGGTATTTGAAATGGGTAGTAGGTGTGAGAAGGTACACACCGGGGTACATGGTAAGGGAGGAGATGCAGAGAGAAAAATTAAGGGGAAGGGCAGGAATGACGGCATGGAGTTATGAAAAGAAACTGGGTGAAGGAGGAGGGGGGGAAGTTGGCAAGGTTGTGTTGTGGGGAGATAAGAGATAGAGCGAAGGAGGGAAAGGTGATGGGTAAATGGGAGGAAGAAAGAAGAAGTTTCTATGAAGAAAAGAGCTGGATATCAAGGAGATAGAAAGTTGAGAGAAGAGGGTGGTTTAAGGGGGGAAGAGGTGGTAGCAAGAGAAAGGAGGCGGCAGGAAGAGGAAAGGTGGGAAAAAATTAGGAGCTTGAAGTTCAACAGATGATATAACAGAGTGATGGGAAAGGGTGTGCCGGAGTACTTGAAGATGGATTGGAAAGAGGAAAGATGGAGAAGGATTGCGAGGTTTAGGTTAGGAGATGGTATGAGAGGAGGTAGATACTGGGAAAAGAAAGAGAAATGAAAGTGTAGGATATGTGGATGGTGAGAGGAAACGTGGGAGCATATATGAGAGTAATGCACGGATTGGTGGACGGAAAAGGGATGGCAGGAGATGGCAGGAGAGGTTTTAGGTGTGAGGGGGGAGGGAGATGTTTGGATGAAAAAACTGGAGGAGATGCGGGAGGGAGGAGGGTGGCTGGGTATGAATGAGAGTGTGGAAGGAAGAGAGGAAAGTGTGGAAGAAAGCGGCGGAAACGGAGGTCCAAATAATGAGTGTGGAGGTATGGATGGATGAGTGATTTTTCTCTCTCTCTCTCTCGTGCGTTGTAAAAGAAACAAGGAAGAAAAAAGGTTGTATGTGTGTGTATGTTAACAGGGGATAGAAGGCAAAATATCAAGAAAAGTTAGTTATTTTGGTATCTCATCGATGACTGCGAAGCTTGGGGAAAAAAATGGCGTTCTTCGGAACAAGGTGAAAATTAGAATAGGTGGAGGAAAGAGAAACTGGAATCGTGGCCTGAGGGAGAAGACTTCGAAGAACGGAGCAAAGCTCTTTAAAGACACAATCGTGAGGGCCGAGGACATTCGTGCCTTTGGGGAGAGGAGATGGAGCGACAAGGTACGATGGAATTAGTGACTCCAAGGTCCGTTGAGAACTGGGAGTAAAGTAAAATCGAGGAGGGGAAGGTTTGTATGGGATTTCTTGTAGTATTACTCTACTGGGAATGGGGGAGGAGGAAGGAGAACAAAGACAAATAACTTCATTCAAGAATTCCACGCTAGCGGTGGAATTCGCTGGGGAAGTGGGGCTGTTCGGAATTGACGAGTATGAAGGACTGGGAAGCAAGGAGGGAGGAGTATCAGGGGCAATTCTGTATGTAAGTGCCGACGAGATTAAGAGAGTGGGTGAAGGGGGTTGGTGTTCGTTCAATTGTATCCAGTACAATCTGCAACACGTAAATACGTACAATCGATTTATTTCTTGTTTAACGTATGTTTGTGAACATTTTCTTAGATTTTTGTTACAAATTAAAACACCTTCCTGAAAAAATATATACAGTCCCTATAATCTTAGTGAAAATTTTCTCATTTTATGAAATTAGAATACTTACTTGTTCAATCGATTCCAAGCATAAGGCAAAGTGTCGAAATTATCTTTCAAAATATAAGTTCGGATTTTTAATAAGTACTGACGTAAGTACCTGTCCCAATCCATATTTTGTATATTGACGTTAATATTTCTACAGCTTGCGTGCGCGCTTGCAAATTCAATTAAAGCAATTATATTCTCTACACGCCACATCCACTCATGAGTGGAAAAATATTTTCCCGTTTTGGCGGAGCGGTCGATTCTTTTGGTTAACTTCAACATTCTAGAAAAAAATGTTGTATCTATTATTAGAAATAAAATTCTTTTATGATTTATTCGAAGGAATACTTACATGGGATTGTGGCCTCGGGCTCTGAATATTAAATCTAAGATAAAAGCAGGCAAAAAATGTAATGTTGCCCTAATGGCGTGAATAAATCCGTTTATTGTAAACGTAAAGCCTGAATACCACACCACGTGTTTTGATGGAACATCTGTAGAGTGTTTTTTTACACGGTATCTAAATTCATTTTATCTAGTAAGATATATATATATATATATATATATATATATATATATATAGTCAGAATGCTGATAAGACCAGAAAAACTAACGGATGAATGCATTATCTTAATACCAAAAAATAATGTAAGTGCTTTCTTATTTTATGGTATAGTACTTTTCCAATTCTTCAAAGCTAAGAAACTTAGGAAACGTGAATGTTCCCCTAAACGTTTAATTTCCATTTCTAATTCCTTCTTTAATTTCTCAAGTACATCATTCGTGAATTTGAGAGAACCTAAATTTTCTAGTAAATTTACGCCGTGCCGTTTCATCTTTCTGTCGGTTGTCCGTTGTTTTAAAATATCTTTATACATTACATTAAGGAGTTATATTTATAAGAATTATAGAAATTATACACATTTTTTATTAATTAATTTCTTATATATTAATTACGTTATTTGATATTAAATATAATGTATAATAAAGGATACTTAATATTTGTTTATCCTTGGGATTTCTTGTAATTTCGTGAATTACAGGAAAGCCAAATTTTCTTTCAGATAAATCCGAAAAATAATTGTGATCATCATCAGTTTCCTATAATAACAATAAATTTAGTCACAGTACAAATTCATTTAATTAAATTCATTTAATTAAATTAAACAGATATTGCTTACCTGACACAAATTGCAATAATTGTCATATATCTGATAATATAATATGTATGTGAAGTTAGCATATCAATTGTCAGCATATCAAAAAAAAAGTGGAGTTCCCTTTGCATACAACCAAGTTCTATAGCTCCTGATAAGTTATAACAATAGTTCTGGTCATTTAGCATAAATAAACGGAAGTTGAGAAATGATATGCTAACTTCGCGCGAAGTCAGCATATCATGTAACATTTTCAAAATTTAAACCAATGAATTTTATAGTTTTTGACGATTTCTATAGTTCTAAAACATAGTTCTGACCATTAACTATCTCTAAATAATTATTAACAATTATTAACTATCTCTAAATAATTATTAACAATTATTATCAGCATATCACTCGTACTAGAGTGATATGCTATGCTTCTGGAACAAGTTCTCGGCTCGTTCGAGATTTTAAACATTAGTTCTAAATCCCCTGACGATAGTTCCGTACAGTTCTGACAATTAACAATCTCCAAATAATTATTAATAATTATTATCTGCATATCGCTCGTGCTAGAGTGATATGCCAGTGCGCGTGAAACTAGCATATCATTTGGTGGAAACTCACTAAACATTGACAGTTCTCGATTTATTTTCAATAGTTGTACAGTTCCTGATAGATAAAACAAATAGTTCTGGCCTTTAAAGCGAAAAAAACGCATAGGATAAAGTGAGACGCCAGGTTCACGCATCGTCTCAGTTTGTCCTGCGTCATTTTATAGACACAATACTTGCAGAATTTTAAAAGATTTATAGTTCTAGATGAGTTCTAGAAAGAGTTCTAGCGTTTAACATAGTTATTTAATTAAAAAAATATATAAAATATTTATTTTATAATATTACATAATAGAGTTCCGTATACAAAAAAATATTTTTCCTCCAGTTCTGAACGTATCTAAACGCTTTCCGAAGAGTTCCGGTTGATTCAATTATTTATTAATTAGAAAAAAATTGTTATTTTCCGCGAAAGTCATATATTCGCTCATATAAATGAGACGCTGGTGTATATTCGAGAGTTCTGTGTACGAAAAAAATTTTTCCTACAGTTCTCAACATATTAAAGCGTCTTCCGAAGAGTTGCGGTCGATTCCGATATTAGTTAATCAACCAAAAAATTAATAACTTCCAAAAAACCCGACTTTTCGCAGCTGGTTGAAGTTTGGAACGTTCTTGGAACGATTTTTTAAAAATTATTTTTCATGATTCTTGTCAAACAATGACTGTTAAGTGCTATAAACTAGAAAACAAAACGCATCGTATGAGTACGAACGTCGGAAAGCACCCGCTCAAAAAACCACCCTTCGAAGCTCTCTAAAAATTCTCTTAGGTTGTATTTTACAAGATTTCAGTAAATTTTTATAAAATAAAATACTTTGAAGTTTAGGTTGTCCCACGACTATCATAATTTTGAAGGTAATTTCTAAGGGAAAATTCTCTCCATCCGAGTTTGCGAGAGAGCATTATTAGCTTCTTCGTAGCGTAAAAAAATATAAAATTGTTAGAAAGTCTCCAAAAAATGTGTGAATGATATAAATGCAAAATGCGAGCTACTGGAAGACGGGTATGTAAATTAACAGAATCGATATTGTGTCGATTGAATCGCATTTAGACGCACACAGACGCCTAGACGGCAGGATTCAAAGTACGCGGCTCGGCGAGTTGCGTAAGAAATTATTGAAAATGTAATGGGCATGCTCCGATGTGCACCTCTTTCATTGCCGACGCCCGATAGATCAAGAGCATGCACATGCAAGACAGATCCTTGCAAGTGATGCGTCCGTGCTGATATTACTCGATGTGAATGTTGCGGTCGTGCATTAAACCATAACGGTCAAGAAAGACGCGCTTTTATTAAGCGCGGATAAGCGTCCCGTGCATAACGCAACACGAGCAGAAATCCCAGTCGATGGATATGGCGATTGCAAAATTTGCGACGGATACATTTATGCAAAAACCGGGATCTCTCTTCCATTCGCGCGTGCGAAAGCGCACGTCTCACGCTCGGTTCTTTATCTTCTAGACAATTTAAAACTCGATTAAAATGCAATTCACATGGACAAAAATATAATAGTAAGGGGCGTAGACGATCTCATAGTCGATCGGACTCTCTTATGCTTGGATCAACCTTGAGCACTTCCTTTTAAATTCACGTCTTCTGTGCCGAATTTAACAGGAATAATGGTAGGCGATAAAAAAATTGTTTGAAATACGATGTTCTTGCCGAGCTACAGACTACTGTATCGTTTGTTGTCGCGATGTATTGTTAATTGCTAACAGTGTGTTGTTCGTTCAAAAGCCATACTGAAATTTTCTTTAAGGTTGGTATAATTTTAACAATAACACTGATATTAATTGATTTGAACACAATAATCGATGCAAAATTGTTTATGTCCTTCTTACATAGAAATTTTCTGTTTTTACATGTTTCAAGTCACCAATCTGAAATAATGTCTACATGTTGAAAATTTTAGCACGGATCTTGGTGCTTAATAAATTATGTGCAAATTTTTACGATTTCCACCTCACGCAGTGCGCAATTCACGTGAGTTGGAAATTGTAAAAATTCACACGTAAATTATGATTATGCACAAACATCCACTGTAGAATATTGGTTCAGAAAACTGCTTTACGTTTGGCATTTTTATTGGCCCTAATTTTACTATTGTTAAAAATGTTATATAACTGATAATAAAAACTCCTGTTAGTTTGATTGCCATGTTTGCGAGCCCGGCGACAAAGTAGAAGGGGCACAAAAAATACACGAAAAATTAATTATAGCACAAGATTCAAGGTTTAAGAAAGTGAATTCCTGAGTTTTATTAATGAAGACCGTTTGCTGATTGTATGCGACCTATGTTAAACACGTAGTAAACAGATTTTACGCGTGATGAGTAAACGTGACCGATCTTATGCATTTATTGTGTGTAACTTTTACGCATCTTCAGTAGAGATATAAAAAACTGAAAAAAACTAAAAAATTTAAAAAAACTGTAAAAAAAACAATTTTTATACTCTGGCCTTGCAAAATTGTTTACCAGATTATATACATATATTAATGCTAACATAACATATATTAATGCATATATATGTGTGTGTGTGTGTGTGTGTATATTAATCAAAAACAGACATTAAACTCATAACATACGATAAAAAATATTTTATATTCACGTTAAAACCATCTTTAAAGAAAGATGGTTTTTTGGATGGTTTCTTGGGTTTCCAAAATATTTTATAATATAAAATATTTATAATTTGATAAAATTCTATTTAAATTGAAATAACACTTTTATAAAATTATAAAATCTTATATTATCTTTGTATTATAAAATTGTTTGAAGTAGGATTTTACAAGATTTCAGTAAATTTTTATAAAATAAAATACTTTGAAGTTTAGGTTGTCCCACGACTATCATAATTTTGAAGGTAATTTCTAACGGAAAATTCTCTCCATCCGAGTTTGCGAGAGAGCATTATTAGCTTCTTCGTAGCGTAAAAAAATATAATATTGTTAAAAGCTTGCCCAAAAATACGAGTGTACGAATAAATATTATGAATGCGAAGTGCGAGCTACTGGAAAACGGGTATGCAAATTAATAGAATCGACGCTGAGTCGGTTGAATCGCATTTAGGAGAAACGCCTAGACGGCAGGAATCAAACTGCGGCTCGGCGAGGTGCGTAAAAAATTATTAAAAATGTAATGATACTATTAATGTACTCTCATGTGCACCTCTTTCACCACCGACTTCCTAGATCGAGAGCATGCACATGCGAGACTGATCCTTGCAAGTGGCGCGTCCGAGCTGACACCACTTAATGTGCATGTTGCAATCGTGCATTGAGCTTTAACGGTCAGGCAAGACGCGCTTTTATGTAAGCACGGATAAGCGGCCTGTGCATAACGCAACGCGACCAAAAGTCTCGGTCGATGAATATGCTAATTACAAAATTTGCAACGGATACATTTATGAAAAAACCGGAATCTCTCGTTCGTGCGTGCGGAAGCGCACGTCTCACACTCGGTTCTTATTCTTTTAGGCAATTTGGTACTCGATCCTGTAGTCCTCTAAACCCGGGGTTTTACGCCCATCTTTTGAATTAAAGATTTTATGGACTCAAATCACGGAAATCAATTGGTCCGGCGGCCGATTATGATGCAATCGACCAGGACAATAATAGTAACGTCTGACCTCGTAGGCCGGATTTTCTTTCACTTGAGTCAATCTAGACACTACTCTTTAAATTCGCACCTTCTGCGCCGAATATAAATACCTCCACCTAATCCAACGGTAGGCGGAACCGGTATAACAAGCTGTTGGTATAAATACGGCTAAACATGCCGAGCTGGACTACTGTATCGTTTATTGTCGGGAAGCATTGTCAATTTGCTAACAGTGTGTTACTCGTTCAAAACCCATAAAACTCGAATAAAACAGCACTGTTTTTTTCTCTACCACAAAACGCGTCAGATTTGTAACTTGTAAATAAAACGACATAAAGCACATTAAACCATGATTACAAACGACTTCTCTTTAACAAGATTGAAGTAACAGAAACAATGATAAAGTACTTGGATTTTAGATAGCGCAATTAGTACAAATGGAGATGGATACTTAGGAGTGATGATGTGGTACAGAAATTGTACCACATCATCACTCTTCTGAGATCGAAGGATTTTCGATTTTCCATCAGTTTTGGTCCCAAGACTTTAACGAAGTATGCGTAGGACAAGCAGATCGCTAATGGAGGGAATGAGTTGCTCATCATCAGCCAATCGTTGAATCTCGGATCGCTTTTGTTATCCATCAGATCTCGATAACCATCGTAAACCATTTAAAGAAATAAGTTGCCTAATGAATTCATACTTCATCTAAGAGAAACTCATCAAGATATTTTATCTTTTGTCTTGTGTTCGCAGGCTCTTTCAAGCTGGGGAGGACGATACTCTTTTAGGTGTTAATCAGTGGATTACTCAAACAATCCGTATGCATTGCGTGTAGCACGAGGTAGCTGGTGGTATTATATGTCAAAGTTCATCGAGCTCACAGAAACAATCTTCTTTGTATTGAGGAAAAGGAACGATCACATTAGTACTCTCCATGTCATTCATCATGGTGTCATGCCCCTATCCGTTTGATTCGGAGTTAAATTTACTCCCGGTAAGCATACGATCGTTATCCTTAATTTAGAGAACATAATCGATTAATAAAATATAGATTCAAGACTGTGATTTGTATACAACAAATTAAATAGAAGATGGGCCAAAATGGTCATAGCAAGATCTTGGTGTTGAAATATTTCATATGCGGTGTTTATATACAGCTTAAAAATATTCCTGGCTGAGATAACATTTTTCGCAATAAATTTTTCACTTTCTTCGAGATAGGGGAAATTTTAGAGAAGCTAGTTAGCATCGGTATTATTAAAATTAATTTTTAATTTTAATTATATGATAATATTGTTTACTCAAGTTTATTTTCAAAAGGTGCGTTTGAAACCGAAAAGTAACCGGCGCGCAGTATGAATGAATTTGGTAACTGTATTGGTCCATCTTCTATTTAATATGTTGAATACAACCGATCAATATCCATCGTCTCGAAATTCGAGTCTATATACGAAATTTTACATTATCATCGTCGATATGAGAAATCACATTTAATTTTGCAAATGTGCATATATAAATTTAAATTTTGTGAAATTGATTTCACATTCACTTTAATTAAAAACCTTTTTTTCATTCTGTTCACTCTTAGACAGCTTAAAATATGATTTTCATTTTCTTCAATAATATTATTTAATGTATAAACTCAGGCTTTTTTCGTAAACGAATTTGAAATAAATTTTAAATAATATTCAATTCCGTTGATAAAGTTGATAAGACGCAGCTTCTCTTAATATTGATGATCTTCATATTTTGCAGGTGGTCACGCCACTTTCTTCGGTTTTGTGAACACTTTTGTACACATCATAATGTATTTGTATTATTTCCTGGCGGCATTGGGACCGAAAATACAACCATATCTGTGGTGGAAGAAATATCTGACCGTTATGCAAATGGGCCAGTTCGTTCTCATAATGCTCCACGCGTTCCAATTGCTTTTCATCGATTGCAATTTCCCGAAAGTCTTCGTCGCTTTATGACAGTATTTCCAAATTGATTGACATAAGTCTATGTGATTCTTAATGTTAAACTAAATTTTTACAATCTCCAACTTATTTGAAGATTTGAACTGCGCGCCGCTTATTCGTCAGACATGAAATACAGTTATAAAGCAAATGAAATTATTATATACAGTCATGAAGTTAATGAAATTATTTTGTGCGTGCGTGTGCGCGCGTGTGTATATGTGTGTGTGTATATAGGGTGTTCCAAAATGGTCAGACAACTTTTTTTTAGTACTCGTAAATTTGGCCAATGAGAGTCAGCGCGGGTATAAGTGCGCAAATGTTTATTTCTTATCGAAATACAATTTTAATGTGTTTATTTCATAACGAATTACAATTACCACGAATGTTTCGACTTATTTTGAGTCATCTTCAGCGCAATATATATAAACGATTATAATCGTCATCAGTCAGCATAAAACGAGAGGACGTCACATCACCAATGGTTTGCCAGATCCGCAGTGTCATATTTTCCCGTGGCAGTGTTCGAAGGAAATGATACTTCTCTATCCAATCATTGTATGTTTTTTTCAGAGATGATTAATAATTATCTTAATTGGCTATATTTGCGTGACTCACCCATTTTTAACTGATGAGGACTACTAAAGCCTTGGATAAAATGTTGTCTTATAAGAATAATTTCAATTCCCTTGTCAAAGTATACACTAACAAAAGAAACATGTTCACTGTCTCAAGTCAGAATGTATACTGACTGTGTAAATCTCGTTATTTGAATTCTAACGTCTTGCATCAACGTCACACGCAAAGACTAGCAGTCGGGGATATACAAATAAAAATAAATACAATACATAAATACGGACTGAAAGATAATATAAAAACAAATGAATCGTTGAATAAATAACTGACAAGGAAACACAGGTAAGTGTCCGCCTCAGATTAAAACGAGTTTTTAATATGTTGTAGTACAGATAAAAATAAGGGACACGTATTTTTTTATACGTGCCCATACGCACTTTAAGGGGGTGAAACACCCCTTTGAAGAAAATCGGTTTTTTTCTTTCGAAGTGTATGCCGTCGAAACTATAAGAGATAGAAAAAAATGTTTTAAATGAAAGTTGAATGGCTCGAAGAGTAATTTATGACAACGGAAAAAATTTTTTTTTTTTAATTTTTTTTAATACTTTCCCCCACCACTTACCTATTTTTTTTCAAAATTTTTATGTTTTTATAAGCAAAATAAAGCTTATTATATTACGAATTCAACGGTATATGATAAAGTTACGATACAACATTCCCATTTTCCAAAAATAATTAAAAATCTCTCGATACGCACGGTACGCGCACCCGTCCGCGCGTTCGTGCGCTACAAAAGTGACTCCCTTCGGTTTCGACGTGCCTTTAATATGTTGTACAGATTAAAATAAGGGACACGTATTTTTTACACGTGTCCTAATACACTTTTAAGGATGAAACACCCCTATGAAGAAAATCGGGTTTTTTCTTTCGAAGCGTGTATCGTCGAAACTATAAGAGATAATAAAAAAAAAACTCCCAACTGCTGCCAAAAGTTGGTTTAATAACAAGAATTAAAAAGTTTAAGATTAAAAATTAATTAATAACAAAAATAATTAAAAATTTAAAAAACAATTTAAAAAATTATAAAGTTAATTGAAATTAAATAAAAATTAAAAAATAAAAAGTTAATTAGAAAAATTACAAAAATAAGAAAAAACCAACAAATTAATAAAAATTAACTAAATTAACAAATTTAGTAAAAAATTGGAAATAAAAAACAAATTAACATAAAAACAGAAAATCAACAAAACTAAAAAATATTAATAAAAAGATTGCTTTAAAAAGTTTGAAATAAAAATCAATTGAACAATTAAAATAACAACAAAAAATAAAACTACGGATACTAAAAAATAGTTTTTAAAAGTTTGAAATAAAAATTAATTATAGCAAATACTTGACATTTTAAATGCTAATTCTACTTGTAGCACATTATTGTACCAATTAAAAATTAAAATTGAAATTTACACTTTGTTTAATAAAATACTTTTTTTTTCAATAATAAATTGTACTTAACCAGCATTCGGGAGACGCCACGCTGAATGTTATAACTATTCAGTATATAATGTAATGTTATATTTATTATTTAGTTGATTTTATGTTAATTTGTTTTTTATTTCCAATTTTTTACTAAATTTGTTAATTTAGTTAATTTTTATTAATTTGTTGGTTTTTTCTTATTTTTGTAATTTTTGTAATTAACTTTTTAATTTTTTAATTTTTATTTAATTTTAATTAACTTTATAATTTTTTAAATTGTTTTTTAAATTTTTAATTTTTTTTGTTATTAATTAATTTTTAATCTTAAACTTTTTAATTCTTGTTATTAAACCAACTTTTGGCAGCAGTCGGGAGTTTTTTTTTTATTATCTCTTATAGTTTCGACGATACACGCTTCGAAAGAAAAAATCCGATTTTCTTCAAAGGGGTGTTTCACCCTTAAAAGTGTATTAGGACACGAAAAAAAATACGTGTCCCTTATTTTAATCTGTACAACATATTAAAGGCACGCGGACGGGTGCGCCTACCGTGCGTATCGAGAGATTTTTAATTATTTTTGGAAAATGGGAATGTTGTATCGTAACTTTATCATATACCGTTGAATTCGTAATAAAATAAGCTTTATTTTGCTTATAAAAAAAATAAAAATTAAAAAAAAAATAGGTAAGTGGTAGGGGAAAGTATTAAAAAAAATTAAAAGAAAAATTTTTTTTCTGCTGTCATAAATTACTCTTCGAGCCATTCAACTTTCATTTAAAACATTTTTTTCTATCTCTTATAGTTTCGACAGCATACACTTCGAAAGAAAAAAACCTATTTTCTTCAAAGGGGTGTTTCACCCCCTTAAAGTGCGTATGGGCACGTATAAAAAAATACGTGTCCCTTATTTTTATCTGTACTACACATATTAAAAACTCGTTTTAATCTGAGGCGGACACTTCCTTGTGTTTCCTTGTTAGTTGACATAAACATTTCAACGACGTTACTATCTGTATTTTTTAGCTGCAGTACGGTTGTAAGAAAAGTTATAAAGTTTTAAAGAAAGTTATGTGAACGTTCCTATAACTGTTATATTACTAGATTGTGCTCCTTGGGTATATAAAATCACACAAACAATACAAGCACGAAGACCTAGCTGCGACCGTAGAAGGTATTCTTGTTCAATTTGTAATAATATGTGTTTAATGAATGTATAAATACTTACGATTTTTTTCACATGCTTTTCTTATCTGGCAGCGCCAAGTTTTGTAGTTTAAAAATGTTTTATTTTAATAAAACTTTCTTATTTCTGTTTCCTCTTTAATACATAAATTATACAAACACTCACTATTCGCAAGCAGTATTTGAATTTCAAAAACCAATAATTAAAAAAACTCTAAATATTAAAATAAAAAAGATATTGCTAAATATCATAATCTCCCCTATCGTAAACTTATTTAAACTAACAATATATTTCAAATAGGAAAAAAGAATTTTTGTACTTTTAAAAATTATAATGATAATATGCTAATTTATTAATGAATTTTCACAGTTGTGTAGAGCTTAAAATTTACACAAAAATGGCTACGACGAAGGTAGAATTCAACTCGGGACACGCACACGATAAGGATTACTTGAGAGGAAAAACGATTGACGAATTCTTTGCCGGGACGATGATACTTTTAACTGGCGCTACGGGCTTCTTAGGGAAAGCCCTTTTGGAAAAGCTACTGCACTCATGTCCCGTGGCCGCAATTTTTGTACTAATCCGTCCAAAAAAAGACAAAACGATCGAGCAACGTTTCGAAGAACTGCTGAATGATCCCGTTCGTATATATATGCTTGAATATACATTTTTCATTAATTATATATTAGCACAAAATATTTATAAAATATTTACTAAGTATTTATAATATTTATTTTAATATTTTATAAACATTTATCATAAACATTTAATAAATGCTCTTATGGTTTTAGAGTTAATAGATCATAAATATTTATCATAAAAGTTTCAAAAATATTTATGATAAATATTATGATAAATATTTTTAAAATGTTTATTTATTATTATGATAAAGATTTGTAAAATTTTTTCAAAATTAAATTTATATAAAATTTTTTGGTATTAAAAATCAGTAAATAACATTTTTAAAGTATTTATTGTTGTGTATTTTAAATATTTAAAGAAACATTATCTGCTGAGTGGAATTGATAGAATAAAATTGAAAATTATGAGTTAATTTTAATTTAATTAATTAATTAATTAATTACAATATTAATGTAGTGTAACTCTTGGATAAGATAGGTTTATTTGTAAGTCATTTCTTTCTGTGTACAAATTGCATGTTAGATTTTTATTAGTCAGAACTAGAGACCTTATAATAAGAGACTGGCCACTGCTACTGTTTTGTAATAAAATGGCTTCTGTTGCAAAGCATCTAAAGACTCTAGAAACATCACGCGTCACAACGTTCAATAGAGCGCAATAGAGTGCGCATTTATTATTGTTAGAGTGTGAGTTGTATATTTTTTGGATAAAAAATTTGTTCTTGTGGTAAGTACAACTCTTGTAAACTATAAACTATTGTAAATTATAAATTATATTTTAATTCAATATTTTTATAACAACGCAAGTGAACTAAACCTTTTAATCTTACTCTATAGTTAAATATTTTTTAATGTTATAATTTGTGTGTGTGTGTGTGTGTGTGTGTGTGTGTGTGTGTGTGTGTGAAGATTCATTTTTATAAAATATTACTATGTTAGAGTAAAATTATATAAGACGTTATTTATATAAGAGAATTAAAAATCTACAATTAAAATTGTTGTGTTATTATTGTATTTGTCAATTTTATTTTATAATATATAATTAATCCTATAATCTTAATTTTATAATTTTTTAATCTAATAATTAAAAAATGTCGTTAAATCGAAAATTGATTGTTAGTCCCAATTGTGCCGTTTAAAATGATTTGACGCGTAAAAATTGAAATAAAATAAAAAATTCTTATTTCATAGGCTAACTCCACATTGATATTTATTTTGTTAATAATAATTAAATTAACAATCAACAAACGTCAAAATTAGATAAACAGTAACCAACAAATGACCAACAATTAGCTATAATTGTTAAAAGTTAATTTTGTTAAGCTAACTTCACAGCTTCTATGCGCATCACACGCATCTTTATAGTAATTTCTAATTGGTTCGGCCATTTTATTACAAAGTTTGGCTTCACCAATGCGCGCGAACATGGACGGTGGCCAGTCTCTTATTATAGGATTTTTAGTCAGAATATAAAACGGCTTAAAATTAAAACAATTTAATTAGCCAAATTCTAATCTTTAATTCGTAATTTTTAATCTCTAATGTGTAATGTGACATACGGACATTAGAATTTGTGTCGTTAAATTTATCAGTAAGATTTAACTAGTTATCCTGCTTCCTAAAATCAGAATTGACGACGGAAGTCATTGAACTTTATTTCGCACTTAAGCAGTAGCAGCACATTCAACTAAAAAATGTGGTATACAGGGTGATTCAGAATAACCCGTTGTCTTTTAAGGGACGTATTCCTGGTCGAATTCTAAAACGATTTTTCTTTTGCCAAAAATTTGTCAGACGCTTAGATTTTAAAATATCAGTCGATTAAGTTAGCGTATCAAGGGTCGAATACAGATGGTACGCAGGGGCAGCACACTCACCGTTACGTGCGGGTGTGTCGTGAGGTGCCTGCTGCGCTCAACTGATACAACACAAGTATTTCTCCTTTCTCACTTTCTCTCTCTCTCTCTCTCTCTCTCTCTCTCTCTCTCTCTCTCTCTCTCTCTCTATCACATCACAATGCTAGCTTTAACTTAAAAATGCAATTAATTTTTATCTTAATTTTAATGATTTTAATAAGAGAAGTGCCAGGAAATTTTTTGTACAGTTAAAGAATTGAACAAAGAATTGCACGAAATCTACAAAAGTATTTACATCTCGAGTTTTTAGAAACAATAGTACTTTTTTTGTTACAGAGAGAGAGGGGGGGGGAGGGAGAGAGAGAAAGAAAGCAAACGCACGCGCGCACGTGCGCGCGTGCTTGCATGAACAAGTTTGGACATGCATTTACTTATGTATTATTCTGTACAGCGATCAATTAGTTGTCTCCACAATAAGACAGACCAAAGTTTCTTTGATCCTCTCGTAAATTATCACTTTAATATCATAATACATAATTTATTCACTTGATCAATAAAACTTGAGTAACTAATTAACGATCACTTCGAGTAACGATCATTGTAAATAATTATTAGTCATTCGGCGTGCGAAAATATGTAGCTCGATAAAACCCGTGTTTACGCGCGACGAACAGACAACACGTGTTTACTCGACAACAGGAAAGAGCCGACTGATTTTATGGGATACGTTATGATCGAATATGAATGCGTGATTGATCGAACAGAGGTTAAAACGCGGCAATTTAAAAGTAAAATAGTGATTAATATTGTTTTTAATAATAAAATTTATTGAAAAATATTTTTCTATTTATTTTATTAAAATTATTTTTTTGTATCAAGAGATTCTACACTGAGAAAAAAAGTTATTAAATTTTAATAAATATTTGTTTGAATACTTGCAATGACATAATTTATTAAATGTAATTAAATATCTAGATTCGTGCAATTCTTTGTTCGATTCTTCGACTGTATAAAGAATTTCCTGGCACTTCTCTTATTAAAATCATTAAAATTAAGTAGAAAATTAATTACATTTTTAAGTTAAAGCTAGCATTGTGATGTGACAGAGAGAGAAAAAGAGAGAGAGAGAGAGAAAAAGACAGACAGAGAGAGTGAGTGAGAGAGTGAGAGGGGAGAAAGACTTGTGTGTTGTATTAGCTGAGCGCAGCAGGCACCACACCCGCGCGTAACGGTGAATGCGCCGCCCCTGCGTACCATCTGTATTCTACCCGTGATACGCTAACTTAATCGGGTGATATTTCAAAATCTAAGCGTCTGACAAATTTTTGGCAAAGGAAAAATCGTCTTAGGATTCGACCAGAATTACGTCCCTTGAAAGACAACGGGTTATTCTGAATCACCCTGTACAATATACACTAAGAAAAACGTATTTACGTGATTAAATTTTTCAACTTGATTTTACTTTTTCCGTTCAAATACTTTATTTAAATACTTGAATTTTAATTTAGGCATTTGTATATGTAATTTAAATATATACTTTAAATATATACTAATTTAAATATATAAATACTGAAAAAATTTAATTAAACTGATAAATTCAGTTGACAACTTTTTTTCTCTGTGCACAATGCTCTTTTCTGCTTGATTTTCTTGTGATTTATAGCATTTTTATTGTAATAAGTTTGAACTGCAGTCGAAAACTTATTTATTTGCAAAACGAAACAAAAATAGTGTTTTTTCTGTGACAGGTTTTTGACAAAATACGATCAGAGTTCCCGAGTACTTTGAAGAAGATCTTCCCCGTGAAAGGCGACGTGGGCCTGCCGGAACTAGGACTCCAGCCCAAAGACAGGGATATGCTTTTACAGAATGTCAATATTGTGTTCCATAGCGCGGCCACCGTACGTTTCGATGAGCCGCTGAAAATTGCAGTTAATCTGAACGTGATAGGCACCGATCGTATATTGGATTTATGCAGGCGCATGACAAATCTTACTAGCGTCATACATGTCAGTACAGCCTACAGTAATGTTGATCGACGAGAGATTGAAGAATTGATTTACACGTAAGTTCCCCTAGTTGCACGTATGACACTCATACCGATGGTATGATACGACCGTTTTTATCTTGATGACACATCTTCGAGATCAAATTATTTTATTGCAAAACGTTCTACATTGCATTAGAAAGAAAATTGTCAACTTGACTAATTAAATATATAAATATTCAAATTAAAATTTAAGTATTTTATATATTTAAATTAAATATACAAATCAATGAACTGAAAGGCATTAATCACTTTGAAAATTTAATCAAGTTAACAATTATTTTTATAAAACGTATAAAATGAATTGAATGCATAATATACTTGAAATAATTGAAACAATAACAGATTAATAAGAATAATAAAGTATTTGTTAATATTAAATGTTCGACATTCAATGTAGATCTAATCGATAGAGGGTCAAAAAGGATTGGCGGCAAAAAGCTTATTGTGTCAAGCTTTTGATTAATAACGTGTTAAATTATTATCTATATTTGTTTTTTTATACATTAAAGAAGGTGAGAGTATTATGTCGATATCGACAGACACATCTATTTACATGCATTAAAATGTTGTTATAATCTAGCAATAATGTAAGGCATTGTTAGAGAATTTATATTTATAAGTTGGTAACTTTGTCACCACTGTTGAGGAACGTGACTTTATGTGAGCGCGTTTGTGAACACATTGAGAGACGTGCGGTACGCCATGCTCAACCTATTGTCTCACGCATATCTCAAGTTTAATAAAGTTGCACATTGCTAATAAATAAATGTGGACTCAATTACTGAACCCATAACATGGCGCAGTCGTTTTAAATCCTCCCTGGGTTGGAAAATTCAACAAGGACAAGAAGAAAATCATCTGTAATACAAAGTAATTGTGCGGACGAAAAGACGCCACAAACTAAACAAGGAGCGATATACACCGGCTTGAATGTAAAGAAGGATGGATTCTTTCAAACAACCAGACTCAATGTCGATGGAAGGAGACCTTGGAAAAAATTGGAAAAAATTCAAGGCAAGTTTTGATCTCTTCTCAGTAGCCTAATGATTAGATACAAAAATTCCAAAAATTTAAGCGGCAGCATTACTGCATTGTATTGGCGAAGAGGTTAGGAAAGTAATAGAAACAATTGAGATAACTGAGGCCAAAAAAACCAACATCAGTACACTCAAGACCAAATTAGAAGATTATTTTGTTCCAAAATCAAATCCAAGTGTAGAAAGCCATAAATTTAATACTCGAGTTCAAGGTACTGGAGAAGATTTTGATACGTTGTGGCGGACTTGAAGAGATTAGCAGCAAATTGCGAATTTGGTACATTAAAAGAGCAATTGATAAAGGATCGAATCGTGTGCGGCATACGTGATTCAAAGGTGCGAAACAGGTTGTTAAGGGAAAAAGACTTAAATCTAACAAAGGCCATTGAGATAAGCAGAGCAGCAGAGCAGGCGGAACACCAAATAAAGCAACTTTGTGGGGTAAATACAAAGTTAGAAGTCCACACAGTCAAGCAGCATTCAAACGAGCTGAGGAAAGCATCGAAGCAACCTAAGCACAGTAAGAACCGAGGGATTTAGAGAGATCTGGTGATCAGCAAAACGATAGACGACGGGAGAGCAAGGTAACTTCTCAACAGAAAGATTGTCATTGTTGCGGTTACAAGCATAGGGTATAAATGTCCAGCGTGGGGTAAAACATGTATGAAATGTAAAAAGTCGAATCATTTTGCGAAAATGTGTAAAAATGAAAATTTTCGTGCATTGGAAGGAGAAACGTCGTCGGGAAATTCGTTTGTAATAGACACAATTGAAATTGATGCTCTAGATACCTGCTGGTACGAAATAATTGAATTACTAGATTGCAACAAACGTGTTAAATTCAAACTTGATACTGGGGCACAAGTATATGTCATTCCCGAATACGTTTTTCAATTCTTAAAACTTAATAATGAACTAAAAAAAAACAAATATGCTAATCTCGAATTACTGCGGTCAGAAGCTAGAAGTTAAGGATAATTGTGACTTGAGGGTTAGAGTCAAGGATAAAGATACTTCAATTAATTTTGTAATAGTGAAAACACTTGACAAATCTCCTCCAATTCTTGGCATTAGTAGTTTACAAGATCTAGGATTAGTTAAAAGAAACAACATTAATGAAATAAAAACGGTTGAGAGTTTAATAGAAAAAGAAAAAGATTTATTTGAAGGCACAGGAAAAATAAAAATAAAACCTTGTGAATTAAAGCTCAAAGAAAATTACGACGCAAAAGTTATATTTTGTCGTAGAGTCCCGTTTCAATTAATAAAAAAATTAGAAAATGAACTGAAAAGAATGGTTTAAGAAAATATCATTAAAAAAATTACTAAACCAACAGAATTTGTGAATCTCATTGTTCTAATCCGCAAAGAAAATGGAGATTTGAGAATATGTTTAATTCCTCAAAATCTTAACAAAGCTATCGTACGTGAATACTTTGAGATTCCGACGTTTGAAGAACTTACGCGCGATATGTTAGGAGCTACAATATTTAGTACTCTAGATGCAAATAAAGTTTTCTAGCAAGTGGTATTAACAGAAAAGTCTTCAGAGTTGACAACGTTTGCAACGCCGTTTGGAAGGTTTAGATTCCTTAGATTGCCGTTTGGATTATCAAATGCTCCTAAGATTTTCCATCGTGTCTTTATAGAAATATTTGGTGACATTAAAGGTGTGAAAGTATATTTAGATGACTTAATTATTTATGCTAGTAGTGAAAGAGAACACGATGAGATTTTACAATTAGTTTTAAAAAGAGCTAGAGAATATGAAGTCAAATTTAATTTGAATAAATGTAATTTTAAAGTTAAGCAAGTAAGATATGTAAGACATATATTATCTGCGAAAGGCATTAGTATGAATAATAAAAAAATAGAAGCAATTAAAAATATTTCAGAATCAACTAATGTGAAAGAATTAAGCAGATTCCTGGGAATAGTAACTTATGGAGGGAAGTTTATCCCAAAGTTATCGAATTTAACGGCAAATCTAAGGTCTCTAAAGAAAAAAGATAGCGCGTGGACGTGGTTACCATAAAATAAAATGAAATTTGAAATGTTAAAGCAGAAACTTGTGGAGGCTGTTCTAGGATTTTATAATAAAAATAAACAAATTGTACTTTCGGTTGACAGCTCTAAAGATGGTATGGGAGCAGTTATTCTTCAGAAAAGTAGACCGATTGCATATGCCTCAAGATCACTACCAGTAACTCAGCAAAATTATGCATAGATTGAAAAAGAACTCTTGGCTATAGTTTTTGGGTGTCAGCGTTTCCATCAGTTTCTGTTTGGAAAAGAATTTATAGTAGAGACGGACCACAAACCACTCAAAGCTATTTTTAAGAAATTGTTAGATAAATGTCCATTGCGATTACAAAGGCTAAGAATAGCTTTGCAAAACTATTCTTTTGAAGTTAAATATAAACCGGGATCACAATTATATTTGGCTGATCTCGAGCACACAGTAAAGACAACAGTTTCAAGCTAGTAGAGTCAGCTGTAGAGGCACAAGTTGATTTAATAAACTATATTAACGTTACACCAAAAAAGTTTAAATTAATTGTGGAAGAAACTAGTAAAGACAAAGAGATGAAGAAGTTAATAAAAGTCATTAATGAGGGGTGGCCGGAAGGATCAAGTCAGTTTATTAATTAGGTCTTATTGGAAAATTCGAGATGAACTTGTAATAGCTAGAGAAGTAGTTTTTAAAGGTGACCGAATAATTATTCCGAAAAGCAAGTTGATATTTTAAACAGATTACATTATAATCATCTTGGAAAAGAAAACACTCTTTTAAGAGTACAGAAATCAGTGTATTGGCCATTTATTCAAAAGGAAATCATGGATCTCATAAATAGTTGTCTAGCTTGTTTAGTTCATCAAAAGAGTAATCAGAAAGAATCGCTATTAAACAAAAAAACAACTAATCATCCGTGGAGTCAAGTTGCAGTTGATTTATTTCATTTTGATAACAAGGAATATTTGTTATTAGTAGATATATATTCGAAATATTTGGAAATAGTTTGCCTAAATCGTAATACAACTCATGAAAAAATCATTGCAGTGGTTAAATCTATTTTTGCAAGACATGGCAAGCCAGATATATTGTACTCGGATAATGGTCCACAATTTGTAAACAACACTTTTCAAAATTTTTTTGAGGAATGGGAGATCATTCAAAGAACGAGCTCCCCTAAGTATTCACAGTCTAATGGATTTATTGAGCGACACATTCAGACAATAAAAAGAATTTTAAAGAAAGCATTGTATAATGGTAGAGACACATTCCGGTAAATAAGTTATGTTCATCACCTGCGCAATCTTTTTTTGGGAGAAGACTAAAAGGACTTTTGCCGGTTAAAGAGGAAGTTTTATATTCGAATAAATTTAAGAGCAGTTATATAAATAGTAAAAATTGTCAACAGATGCAAAAGTTTTATTATGATAGAAATGCAAAAGATTTGCCAGGTGGTCGCGGATGATAAAGTTATAATTCAAAGAGATAATAATGAGTGGAAACCGGGTAAAATAATTAGAGTGGACTCAAATTGTCCAAGGTTTTATATTGTTAAATTGGATGAAAATGGACAAATGTATTAATTTAACACACCTATTTTTTTTCTTTAGAAACCGCAGGTTCCTAAAGAAAAAAAATAGGTTTGTTAAAAATTAAGATTTGGATCAGATTCATGAACAGTTTATTGAATGTAACCGAGCAAATAACGCCATTAAGAATGTTACTACTAATCATAAGAGCAGTTCAGAGACTGCGGAGGATGGAACTGAAATTGCCAATTCTAGCAAATGGATCTCAAACGGTGATTTTAGTCAAAATTCTCAAATACAAAATAAAATATTGGAAGATAATAAGAACACTGGTGAGCGATCATTACAGTTACAACTAGGTCTGGTCGTACAGTGAATAAGCCACAGTACTTATAAGACTATGTTTAAGACACTTGTGTAAACCGTATTCATGTTGATATTCATTTAAGTAGATCTTAAGTTGTTAGATAAGTTTGCATACTGCTGTTCTGATTGTATTCTGCATTTCTTCAAGTTTAAAAAAAAAATTTATGCTTATTTTGAGTTCTCGAATTTACTTATTTTATTTTATTGTTAAAAGGGGTATGTTAGAGAATTTATATTTATAAGTTGGTAACTTTGTCACCACCGTTGAGGAACGTGACTTTATGTGAGCGCGTTTGTGAACACACTGAGAGACGTGCGCCATGCTCAACCTATTGTCTCACGCATATCTCAAGTTTAATAAAGTTGTACATTGCTAATAAATATATGTGGACTCAATTACTGAACCCATAACAGGCATGGAAACCAAATGAAGTTGCCATAGGTTTGTTCGAGTTGCTTGAAATCCCCAAAAATTTTTGCACTCGAGATGAGATAAATATATATTCGACCGTGAGAAAGAGATGGACAACAAAGAAATTAATTTAAAAAGGGCAGCAACACAAACAGGCCTATTGCCACATAAATGTTACAATTAAGAAATACGCGAGGCATGACAAACAAATGAGATTATCATGCCACGAATGTAAAGCATTTTCGCAACACGGAGCCCAAAATCCCGAAAACCCATGGACTACTTGGACTAATCGTGTCACGAAAATGCTGACGAACAATTGCGCCAAGCAACGACTTAGCGCAATCACCCTTGTACAAAAGGAGCGTCTAAACGACCAAACGACAGAGAATAATCTGTGAAGTCATGTGAGCAACCGGGTATCGCGTTGTATCCGCAACTACATTACGTGTATCTACGTTGTGATCAACTGTGAGTGCAAATATATCTATTATTTGAAGCCAAGTGGACTCTATCATTCTAAACCTCCTCTGCCGGACCTCAAATTTCCTGGTGTCCGCAAGCTTAGGCTCGCCTCGTACGTTAGCCGTACAACAATGTTAAGAATAGAATATGGATCGTAGATACAATCAAAGCGTTTTTCTTCAAAAACATCGTGTCCGATAAGCGGAATAAAAGAGAATCTAGGCTATAATAATAAGTGCATACAGTACAACGGCTATTTCTTGTTTGCAATCTCGTTACGATACGAGATTCAAATTGCGAACATATTTTTTATTTAATAGAGGAATGTGAATGAATATGATATAATTTTATGAGCAATCTAGGTTGTCTTTTGATGCAAAAAGTTTTTGAAAACTCTCTAAAAGCTTCCTTAGTAGCACAAAATATTGATCCTATATTGGGAAATAATATAAACCCAATATTTTATATTGGGTGTGAATTGATTTTCAATATTGCAAAGTATGATATCGAACCTTATTTAACCAATATTGGAGTTGCAATATTGGTCCAATATTAAAAAATAAGCTAAACCAAATATTCTATTGTGGGTGTGAATTCATTTTCAATATTGGTCCAATATTGCAAAGTATGGGGTGACACTCTTTTGGACACAGTACGATTGGACACCAACCAATCATCTTGACTTATCTAACCAACGGAAAAACTCTAGGCATCGGCCGCTGTGAGTGGTGGTGTCCAATCGTGCGCACCCCCAAAGTATGATATCTACCCTTATTTAACTAATATTGGAGTTGTAATATTGGTCCAACATTAAAAAAAAATATAAATACGATATTATGGGCGGATCCCAATAGTACACGGGACCGATAGCACACCACCACTAACAGCGGCCAATGCCTAGAGTTTTTTCGTTGGTTGGGTTAGATAAGTCAAGATGATTGGTCGGTGGACTGTTGCACCGTGCGCTATCGGATCCCGTCCTAATATTACATATTGGTTGTCCATTGAATTTTTAACATTGGTCCAATATTAAAAAGTTGACACTTTGTTTTACTTAACCAATATTGGAGCTGCAATATTAGTCAAATTTTTTTTGGAACTAAGCGGTCACACATCCAAGTTGCGACTCCGGTGAACGTTGCTTGATCTGTGTGATCGCTGCAAATTGATCCCTTGTGATGACCTGTAAACACTTTGTGCTGATACTTGTATAAAGCTGGTAGATAAGGTCAATATACGTTATTAAAAAAATGGAATATGTATAATTAAAGCACATTATTTATATAAACAAATATAAAATTATAGTTTTTTTACTACTTTTACAAATGCGGAATAGTATCTGAAATAACTTTTCTGTTATTTGTTTAAGTAAGAATGAAAATTAGAAATTATATGTCAATATAATACAATAATTAAATTAAATATAAAAAAATTTTTATAAAAAAAATTTTTATAAAAAAAATTTTTTTAAAGGATTGAAAAAAATTGTTTGCTTATTTGGATGTAGATCAAAGTTTCTTTATTTAAGGACCTATTTCGTCTATCGATAATATTTACAATACAATTATTGACTTGTAACATTGGCAGCACGTTAATATTTCTTTGTAACCAATGTTCGCTTTAGATTGGGAAATCTTGGCCAATGCATTTCCATTGTAAGTGCAATATCGTACAATTCTTGACTCGTAACATTAGCAGCACGTTATCGTTTCTTTTATAAAGCATATTCTATTTAGATTGGCAAATCTTGGCCAATGCACTTTCAATGTAAGTGCAATATTGTAGGGTGATGTGAGTTAAGTGAGACGGGTTTTTTGTTTGCCTCCATAGAAGTTCAAAAAATTGAATTTTTGAACAATCAATGATTGTTTTCACTAGACAAAAAAAACTAACTTTATATAATTGCGGATTTTCAAAGTTTTGATTTTAAGTTATATTTTTAGCTACTTTTTTAAAAACGACAAATTTTGGGCTTTTGAAAAATGGTGAGGTAAAATGGGACATCAAAGAAAGTTCAGTTAAAACAGCCATAAAAACCAACTTAAATCGACTTCTATGTTTAATTTACACTTCTGAATAATAAATAATCAAAAATAGAGCAATAAAATCATTCCCTCTCTCTATAATGGCTATAACGTTTAACCCGGCGTGAGTGTGGTGGAAAAAGATTACTTTGAGTATGTGGCGGGGTGTGACATACCCCAACACAATAGTGTCTGTAAAATTTTAAATGCACCAGAATCACGTCAAATAACTGCAATATATTATAAAAGGGGATAATATAAGAAACAATTTCAATAACAAGCAAATAATATTAATTGTATTTTAATACAATTACTTGAGATAGCAATGGCACTGGTTTTTGGTTACAAAAATCAAAACGCTCATTTAGAAGAGCCACTAAGATTAATAAGTTTTTACTTAAACTAAAAAAACTCTAAAAACATAAACAACATGAGATCTTGAACAAACTAAACATATAAAATCTTATTATATCATTGAGAAACATCTTAGGAACTAGAATCGAAATTAGCACAGTCTTTGCAAGAAAAAATTGCATGATCCAAACATATGGCTTTTTCACAGCATGCACATGCATATTTAGTCTTTCGATCTTTGCGGCGTGAACAGTCAAGACATCTAACATAACGTCCAGGAGTATTTTGGAGTAATGGGCGCAATGGTTCATTGATTTGAGAAAAAATTTTCTGACGTATGTTTACGGGGATATTTTTTTTATCTACTCGTAGTCGCAAATGCGTATACACCAAACTTAATGCCATATTACGGAGAAATTCTGTTCGTGTAGTGTTTTTGTTTACATTTTCTTGAAATATTATGTTTGCATTGATAGCAGCCATATTCAGTATTCCATAAAAGAGTGTCATTGGCCAGCGTTTGCTGTTGCGCGAAACATCGTAAGTAGCGCTCAACTCATCAACAACATCGACTCCTGCTTTTGTTGAGTTGTAGAACGTAATAATTTCCGGCTTTTTCTGGTTTCCAGTGCTTTCATCAATCCTATCATCGTGAAGGGTAGACATTGCAATTACCACTTTATTATTTTTAGGGGCATAAGAGACCAAAGAAATATCCTTCTGGAAACAAAACATTGAACTTCCCGGTTCTTTTCTGGTCTTCAAAAAAACAGGTGGAATGCATCTTTTGTTTTTGCGAACTGTTCCAGTGGAAGTCAGCCTATGCTCAGCTAATAGATGCATCATCAATTCGTAACTGGTAAACCAGTTATCAAAAGTTAAATTGCGATTCGACTTTGAAATGGGCTGAATTAGTCTTTCCACTATAGCAAAAGCGCTGTTACTGACAGCGTACGGCCCTGCAGGCTGCTTCCCTGCATAAATTTCTAAATTAAAAATGTAAAAAGACTTAGCATCTACAAGTGCTTGAATTTTGATGCCATACTTAGCAGGTTTGCTTGGTATGTACACACGAAACGAGCATCGCCCTCTAAACGCCAATAACATCTCATCAATTGTCATGTACTCATGTGCTATATAGGATTGTTGGCAGCACCGAACAAATTGGTCAAACAGCCATCTTATATGAGTCAAGTTATCAGTTTTCTTTCGCTCCTCCCTCGTTGATTTGTCATCAAAGCGAATGCAATTTTGCAAAAAGTAAAATCGTTGCAATGACATAGTCGTCCGAAATATATCGACTCCTGTTCCATCCGTCCTCCATAAGTCGTTCAGATTCTGGCGGCTTGATTTATTTCGACCAGCAATGTATAGCAACCCAATAAACGCATCAAGTTCTGTAGCTGTTGTTTCTTTCATGTAATATAGCCTTTTAGGATCGTTGCAATTTGCTTGTCGTCTCAAGATTTCTTCGTTTGTATGGATCAATATAACATTCTTCATTTCCTCGGTGAAAAAAATTTTCCAACATTCAACTTCAGTTTTCGCCTCTTTTGCTGCTCCTTTCACTCCAGGCTTCTCATTAATTATGTTTTCAGCCCGAGTTCGTATATTTGTTCGTGGAGCTTGCTTGTACCACTTTTGGCCATCTTTACATTTGTAATGAGGTGCATGAACTTGGACAGAGGAGCGACGTGTTCTCAGAGATGAAAGTGTGATATTGTCGTCTGAATCCCCATCACTGTCACTTTCTACTTGATCATCATTTATCTCCTGTTCCGTATCAGATTCGAGGTTATGTTCACTACAATTATCAGATACTTCTGACGAGCTTGATTCGTCCGAAGAATTTTCTAATACCTCATGCAGCATAGACCTAAGTCGCCTTTCATCACTTTTCACATCCATTTTTAGCTAAAAAAAGCCGATATTAAGCAGAGAAAGCGAAATAAGCACTAAATAATTTTGTCACGAAATGCACACACGAGCTATGTGGCGGGGTGTGACTAACCCCAAAGACGTTTACACGCGTGTATCATGAGCGCAGGCTGACGCAACACTGCGACCACGTCACTATCCCCTCCCACACTCCCTTAGCTCCAGCTGCTTGAAATTGCTAAAATGTCGCAATGACAAATAAAAAAATATATCGATAAAAACAACAGGTGGGGTATGTCATACCCCACCACATTCACGCCGGGTTAAACTTATAATTCTTTGATGATTTGCAGTTACTGTCACATTATAGTAATGTTTAATATTAAATTTTTTCTGTATATAAGTAATAATATTCAAAATAATTAATAAAATCACTTAATTTGTACTAATTCTTCAAGAAAACATAAGAAAAGTTAATTTGCACGCAACCATTTATTATCGAAACTAGATTAAGTTTCTACAACATTTTCTTTTTTTTTTAGAAAAATAATAACTGCACATAACTTTCCTTTGTTGAACACTTAAAAAACTTAAAGCTTAAATTACGAGTATTATGAACATAAGAAAAATTTTATGAAAATAACTTTTAAGATCGGTCTCGTACAGAACAAAATGTTAGTACACAAACTCCAATGGCTAATTGAAACATGAGCTGTCATGATAAGCAACAGATAACAATTTTTCGTTTTGCTCTAAACTTACTACTACATAGAAATACCACTTTACCCCACGTCCCATTTTACACCACATCACCCTACAATTGTTGACTTGTAACATTAGCAGCACAATACCGTATTTTTAATAAATAATATTTGCTTTAGATTGGCAAATCTTGGCCAATGCACTTTCAATGTAAATGCAATATTGTGCATTTGTTGACTCGTAACATTGGCAGCACATTACCGTTTCTTTAAAAAACAATATTTGCTTTAGATTGGCAAATCTTGGCCAATGCACTTCCAATGTAAGCGCAATATTGTATATTAATTGACGAGCAATATTACAAGTACATGTGCAATTAATTTTATGACCAATATTGGCTCTTTATTGGGAAATATTGGCCAATGAACTCCCAATATTACCAATGTTTCGCCAATGTTGACCAATGTACTGTGCTACTAGGGTTGCTTTAAATTATATATAATAATTTATTTTATAACTTTGTTCTAATTTCTGATGCGATTTATAAGTTATTTAAAATGTGTTTAATTCGTATACTGTTAATGTTACAGTACGAAGGTGAAGCCGCATACGGTGATCCGTATGTGCGAAATTTTGAACGACAAAATGCTAAAAATCATTGAAAAGGAATTGATTGGACAACATCCCAATACGTACACGTTCACTAAAAATTTAGCAGAACAAATCATAAAAGATAATGGAAAAGATTTACCTATTGCGATTATACGGCCAAGTATAATCGGCGCTGCAAATAAAGATCCATTTCCTGGATGGATTGATAATATTAATGGTATTACAGGTACGGTCATATTTAACTAAACTGAATTTGTTTTTTAAAAGTCTTGAAATTCAGATACAAAAGCCATATTTTATTTTAGGAAGTAAGGAAGACGTGTAGGAAATATAAAGTAACTAAAGTAGCTAAAGTAAATAAAATAAAATTTGTGTTTAATGCAATAGACAATATTTTTCTTTCTTAAAAAAGTTTCTTTAACTATAAGATTCAAATAAAATTACAAAAATAAAATTGAAGTAATAAACAATATTAGTGTTCAAAATAAATAATTAATCAATAATATTTGTGAGCTCTTGCGTCGTGGCCAAGATTTTAATTTCGGTAAATTATTTGAAATAAAAAAGTATTAAGAGTACATCCACCGCTATGTGATAAACACATGCGATTGATAAGTCTATGACAAGTCATAGTTAGAGCTTAGTGCTAAAATAATGATTCTTGTTTAATTTTACATACGATTTGTAAATATTTCGAATTGTGTGCCGTTATTTTCAGTTTTAAGGGAATGCTGGAGAGATGACCGAACTCTGATGGTCCTGCGATATCTACTAACAGAAATTTCGGCTAGGGCGCACCGGTGTGCCATCTTATCGGTGGCGCACAAACTGGCGCCGACTATTTTCTTATGTCCCTATTGTGTACACTCAATATGCACTTGTAAAGTGTATCGAACCCAGATAAACACGCGGCACTATTAAAAGACTCAATTATTTAACTAGCCAAACACAAAAGTTGCACCGACATCTAAAACACCTGTGCAACCGGTGTATCCCAGCCGAAATCGCTATAAGTGGAACTAAAAATGTCGATAATATCGATCGATAATGTCAACATTTTTAATTCCATTTCTTTCATTATCATATGAGCATTTTAAAATTGTCAATAGGATTATCATTAGGACTATGGTTTATATAAGTGCGTATACAGGTGGCTTATTAAATTGTCCCATGTAAATATTTCTAAAAAATGTAAAAAATACGGAAAAACCATTTCAGACAAAAGTGATATTATAGTCTGAATCAAGGTTATGCCGTATATTTCGAGATTACATTTGTACAAATTATTATACGTATTGTTTATACGTATAGTTTACATTGCATACACATAAAATGTGTGTTGATTATTTACGTTCTACGCGATTATTTATATTTTAAACGCAACCATGGTTTGAAGGAGGACGTACACGTTTTTCATCAGTATCGTCTGTATAGACGATTCTGTTATTTATAATCAAGCAGTATTGTTATACACATTTCTATTTTCTTCATCAATATCGTCTGACTAGACGTTTCTGATATTTATTTAACCAGTATCGTCTAAATAGACGTTTCTGATATTTATTTTAGCAGTACACATCGTCAGTATATACGCTTCTGCTCAAATTGCTCAAGTGTATTTTTTCATGCATAACCTCAATGATCAGGAGTCGACCTTTCTCCTTTTCAACTTGAGATCTTGAAACAAGCTCATGTTTTCTATTTCACATAAGCTGCTCATAATTCCGACAAGTGATGCGCTGCAGCGAAGTTTTCAATGTTGACCCCGTCGTTGCTCTGCCGTTGCCTGGTACCTCCCAGGTCCTCCTCCTCCTCCTCTTTTATCTCTGCTTGTTACTTTTATTATGGCACTCCCCAGGCAGAAACGCGAGATCAGATAGACATCTATTAGATGTTTATTCGATCGTCTAAGGTAAGTCTATAGACGGATCTAAATAGACATAAAAGTGTTATCTTTTAGACCTCTGATATACAGGTCTAATAATCATGTCTACAAGATGTCTATAAACAGGCTTAATAGACAGTCCTAATAGACATGTCTAATACCCAGGTAGAACACAGAATCATAATAATGTGCGATTAAAACCGATTTAAAAAAAAGTAATCCGAATTGATCGGGATTTCTACATTGAAAATATGGTATTAAGATCGATTAAAAAAACAAGATCGGAACTCAGAGAGATTTATTAAAACAGTACAATAACGTAAACGTAATAAATGTTTAGTTTACAAAACAATATTTTTTATATTCTTTTCGTTAAAAAGGATTAAAAAAAGATTAAATTTGAATTAAACATTTAATTTATGTACAAGAATAAATAACAATACAAATTGTTAGTTCCATTTAAAAATATAAAATTTTATGTGGAACAGCGTTCCATACACCAATCATGTTTGAAAACAAAAAGAGCAAGTATTCGTCTCGAGGTTATAATGCAACTCCTACAAAGCTTCACTGAAGTACGAGTTGGAGAGTTGACCGCGGTAGCGCCTATACAGGGTGTCAGAAAAAAAGGGTCACATATTTTGATAGCAAGTAGTATTGATCAAAACAAAAAGAAAAGGTCTAATTAACATGGGTCCTAAAACTAATATCTTCAAAGATACAAGCTATTTTGTTATTCGTGCTCTTTGTCATTTTCTTATTAGTCGTGTCATCTTTAGAATGTCTCCTGATATTTACATTTGCAATAGATACTACAAGTTAAACGACATTGCGTAGGCCTTGACGAATGTGAGCAGCCCTAGTAAACAAAAGAGTGTTTACTACTGTTGCTATACGAGAGTTCGTCAGTACGAGATTAATCGTCTCAGTCAGTATTAAAATTTTTTGTTTTTTGTAAAAAAAGGAGTTTTTATTTTGTTATCATATGTACATACATTTAGTTTCTTTATTTCAGTTTTTTTATAGAAGATTAATGATTACATTTTATATTAAAATAAAAATTATTTTTTTATCTCTTTTTGTTTATTTTTTATTTTTTAAGGCACCTAGAAAAAAGATATCCCCATTGTACCCCACTCTTCCCTACTCCTTTGTTCATTACATTCTAAAGACGATCCGACTAATAGGAAAATGACAAAGAGCTTAAATAATAAAATAGCTTGTATCTTTGAAGATATTAGTTTCAGGACCCATGTTAATTAGACCTTTTTTTTTTGTTTGATCAATACTACTTGCTATCAAAATATGTGACCCTTTTTTTCTGACACCCTGTATATAATGCCTGTCGCCGCACTCAACTCACGAGAAAATCCCCGCGGCGTGGCCGCGAGCAGCGGCGCTAGCACTCACTTGTTAAATCCATTTCAATCTCTCAATATGGTCAATGTCTCATCCATCAATCACAATCAGTTACATATTTTAATTTTTATTTATAATCGTATTTTTTATTGTTTACATTATTTTAATGATATATTAAAATAATATAAGTATTTTGGAAACTATAAAGAATGATTTTGTCTATAATATAGTGTATGATTTCTTTTACATTTTTAAATCATTTTTGAGTCATTTCTTATCGGTGACTTTCAAATCATTATAACTTTTGTGTTCTACTTGAATAGATGTGTGTAATAGATAAATAAAGGAACGTATATATTTCATGTATGTCTCATACGTATTTAATTAATTGGGTGCATTCAGTACTACCGCTCAATAAAGCTGTTAAGTAGCAGTTGAATGTAATTGGTTCTTCTCTTTAAATCCAATCAATCACATTAAATTACTACTTAGCCGCACAATGAGAGATTGTATTGAATGCACACAATTAATTAAATACTTATGAGAAATACTGTAATAATGTAACAATAATGCAAAAGGTATTTCCATACACTTTTTTTCAGTGTAGTATAAAATATACATATATATATATATATATATATATATATATATAGGGTCTACATTCCAAAACCCGGCTGCCTACGTCTCGGCGACCGGCGGGCGGTCCTTTCGCGCGGTGATACGTGCTTATTCGCAGATTTTATTAATTCTTTTTTTTCGTTAACTATGACAAATATTAAAAAATGGTACAGAACTTTTCTGCTCAGTTTTACTTGATCTATCAATCCACGAAACCACGGGCGGTAGTTACTTGACACCCTGTATATATATATAGGTATATATATATATATATACAGGGTGATTCAAAATAACCTATTGGTCCCGAAGCTGGCATATTCGTAATCGAATTCTGAGACAATTTTTCCTTTTGCAAAAATTTGTCCGAAGCTTAGTTTTCAAGTTACAATAAGAATTAGTTAGCGTATTACGGGTCAGGTACAAGTGGAAGACAAGGGCGACGAGACTCACTGTTACACGCGGGTGTTTCCGTGGGGCACCTCCTGCGCTCAAATGACTGACAAAAGTACATGGACAGCACATTCCTATTTAAACTTTCTCTCTCTCTCTCTCTCTCTCTCTCTGTCACTTTAATTATGCTACATTTAACTTGCCAAATTTCGATCTGTCATCCGGCCGTCAAATATCGGGATGACCGTGAAATCTTCAAGTAAGTTTACATTATTATAATAAATGTACGCCCGCGAATAATAAAATTTAATGCAAATTAGATTACTTAAATGTGCACTTGCTAGTTAAAAGTAGAACTTTTAAAACGCACAAAAGGGATAGAAAGGAGAGAGAGAGAGAGACGGAAGGGGGCTTTGAACAAGTTTAAGCACGTTTACTTACGCACATGGCGATCAGCTTATTGTTTCCACGACAATGGGATTGATGCGACAATTTAATTTAAATTTGTGCTTTATCCAGATCTATCCCTCGAAGTTGTTTCATATTTCACCACATTTACACTATTTACTCTTCATTTGATTGATAAACGCGGAACTACGCGACGAACCGATCGATCGACTTTATTAATTACTATTAATCACTACTGTAATCACTACAATCATTCAATGCGTTAAAATTACTCGAAGAAACACGTATTTACGTTACGATCACACAACACGTGTTCACTCGACGATATAAAGCAGTCGACTGAATGTTATTGGTTATGTCGTTATAAGAGTATCGAACGATTGGTTAAAGCCATAAGTCAAAACGCGGTAATTTAAAATGAAAATATTGATTAATACGATTTACATCGATACAATTTATTAGAAAAATGTGGCAAATGCATGTTTATTATTACTTGTTAAAAATTGTAAGTGACTTTATCAAGATAATTATTTAGAATATTTATTATAAAAGAACTTTAAGGATATAATTCTTGAAATCTCCTTGCAGCAACGGATAATTTGCCCTTTTCAGGGCAATCAAATATTTTATTTTGAGGTATATTTTCACAGTTTTCACAAATATTCAAAAATAAGAAATAAAAAAAGTATTTAGAAAAAATTGATTTTGATAAAATTATTTTTTGAATATTTAGAATGAATAATATTTAATTATCTTGATAAAGTCACTATCATACAATTTTTAACAAATAATGATAAATATGCATTTGCAACATTTTTCTAATAAATTGTATTGATGTAAATTGTATTAACCAATATTTGCATTTTAAATTGCCGCGTTTTGACTTATGGCTTTAACCAATCGTTCGACTCTTATAACAACATAACCAATAATATCCAGTCGACTGCTTGATATCGTCGAGTGAACACGTGTTGTGTGATCGTAACGTAAACACGTGTTTCTTCGAGTAATTTTAATCGTATAATTGTAGTGATTAGAATAGTAATTAATAAAGTTGATCGATCGGTTCGTCGCGTAGTTCCGCGTTTATCGATCAAGTGCAGAGTAAATAGTAATGTTGTAAAATATGAAACAACTTCGAGGGATAGATCTGGATAAAGGACAAATTTAAATTGAACTGTCGCATCGTGGAAACAATAAGCTGATTGCCGTGTGCGTGAGTAAACGTGCTTAAACTTGTTTAAAGCCTCCTTCTTCCCCGTCTCTATCTCTCTCACTCTCTCTCTTTCTCTCTCTCTCTCTCTCTCTCTCTCCTTTCTTTCCTTTTTGTGCGTTTTAAAAGTGATACTTTTAACTTGCAAGTGCACATTTAAGTAATCTAATTTGCATTAAATTTTATTATTTGCGGGCGTACATTTATTATAATAATGTAAACTTACTTAAAGATTTCACGGTCATCCCGGCCGAATGACAGATCGAAATTTGACAAGTTAAATGTAGCATAATTAAAGTGACGGAGAGAGAGAAAGAGAGAGAGAGAGAGAGAAAGTTTAAATAGGAATGTGATGTCCTTTTGTCAGTCATTTGAGCGCAGGAGGTGCTCCACGGAAACACCCGCGTGTAACAGTGAGTCGCGCCGCCCCTGTCTACCACTTGTACCTGACCCGTCATACGCTAACTAATTTTTATTGTAACTTGAAAACTAAGCTCCGGACAAATTTTTGCAAAAGGAAAAATCGTCTCAGAATTCGATTACGAATATGTCAGCTTCGGGACCAATAGGTTATTTTGAATCACCCTGTATATACAGGGTGTCCGGGAATTAGGGAATTTACCGCTTTGACAACTTAAAGGAGATAAAAAGGGACAAAAAAGTCTTATACCATTTTGCGATATTTGCTATAATTATCGAATTATAAAATAAAACGTATGAGCCAATGTGCAGTGACGCTACGCTATCGTGCCTAGCAGGGTGCGCACGATTGGACACTGCACGATTGGACACCACCACTCACAGCTGATGCCTAGAGTTTTTCCGTTGGTTTGGTTAGATAAGTCAAGATGATTAGTTGGTGTCCAATCGTGCTGTGTCTAAAAGAGTTTCACCCGTGCCTAGCTCGTAGGCAAGAGTGCGCGGCGGGACAGATGAAGCGTCGTTGTTTGAATTTGTACGGCGCGACGATCTGAATTCGCCACAGCGCGTGTACAGTCATGAGATAAAAGATTGCAACACATTTTTTCGATGGTTTTTGGAATGTAGACTTGCTCATCGATCGGCGAATGTAATTGGTTCTTACCCTGTGGATCCAACCAATTACGTTCGCCGATCGAAGAGCAAATCTACATTCCAAAAACTATCGAAGAAAATGTGTTGCAACCTTTTAGCTCATGACTGTACATACGTTGCAAAAATCAAATGTATTATTTATCAAATGTGTAAGAAGACGTTTTAGCTAAAATAACACATTTGTTTTTTGTAGTGTATGTATGTATACGCGGTGCGGCAAATTCAGATCGTCGCGCCGTGCAAATTCAAACAACGATGCGTCATCTGTCCCGCCGCGCGCTCTTGACCACTGACAAGTTAGCGGACAAGTTGAATATTTTAGGAATTATTTTTTTTCTATAATTTGGGAATTGTTTGGGGAAGTTTAGGAAAAGTATTTAAACTTTTAGGTAATAATAATATTTTTTTTGTTATTAATAAATTTTAATAAGCGACAAGTTAGCAGACAGCAGTTGCATTTAATATGTTTTATATATGGAATCGATTAGAAATCATTTGGGAAAGACGTCTACGTTGTTATTTTTATTTGGGAAAAGTCAGTACTTTGTAATTTAATAGATTTACACCAAAGAGTCTTCTCTCTGATTTAAAGTGCGATTTCACGAGCCGCTCGAATCAACCGTTTCGAGCGACAAATTTGTTGTTCTTATTTTAGCGGCTAAAATTTTGTAGATAGAACAGTTCCAATTACAAGCGTTTGACGCTGAAACGCTCTGCGATGTGAACAATGCTGCCGCGAAGTCAATATCTCAATACATAACCTTCATTTCGGTTTGTTTCTTTAATAAGCGTCATGTAACTTAAGATCCGAATTCATAGTCGTTTCTTAATTTTAAAATAAGTTTGAGAACGTTTATGAATTCGGATATAATTCTTCAAATCGTGTTGATAACATGCGAAAATAATTAAAAAATCTTGCACTTTCTAATTTTAAATACGGTAAATTAGCTTCATAAAATCCGTGATCATTATGATTTTGAAACAATGGTGCCCCTCAGAACTTTTTTTTGGAATAATGTTTTTTCATCTCTTGATTATCCAAAAGCGCAATAATAGCAAGCACATCATTATTTTGATATTCCATTTTACGTTCCCAAATCATTTTATTACAATCTAATAACTTATAATATTTCTTCTTTCTTGAAGCCATTCTTAATAACTGAAAAGCACAGTGTGTTTAACAAAACGTTACTATTACAGTGACACATGAAAGACACAGGCAATATGAATTTGTCGCTCAATCGTCATATTTGTCGCTTCCCAAGTAGAAAAAAAAGTCATACAAAGGTCAAAATAATGTCTAAATAGTATCAAAAACTACTCATTTTTAGAATGTCAAAGTGATATCATTTTGTTACTTAATTGAACTATAATTTGACTTTTATATGACTGTAATTTGACTGTTTTGTGACATTTGAATAATTTGACAAAAAAGCATTAAACGCTTTCTAGTAATCAACAATAATATAACATCAATGTTATAATTTCACATTTAACTATGTAAATATTTCGTATAATATACGTTGTATTACATTTATATTGTTGAAAGTAAAATTATGACATTGTTATTTTTTACAAAGAGAATCTGTGTAATATAAATATATGTTTGAAATATATTTAAAATATTGTTTATTTACATTTTGCAATATTTGAGATTTTATTTTTAGTTTTCTACAAACAAAAAATTATAAGATCAAAATCATAAAATCAATACTTTTAAAATAATTATAATTATATATGCAAGGTATTCTAAGATAATAGCGAATTCGATTGGTATGTATGTACTATGTGCACTGGTGCACCTTTAAGTCGTTGTATACTAATCTAATCTAAGTAAAAAATGAAATATCACATTTATATATCTTAACATCGATTTGTATACCCAGCAAACAAAAATAAATTTAAATGAATTAATAATTACAATTTATTTTATTTAAATTTGCGCTGTTAGAGTCGGAGTACTTTTGGATTCATATGGACTCTAATTGAAATACAAAATGCACTATTCACCATTTTAAATTTATAATGGATTTATATCTTCATTATATTACTTTTGGATTCAAATAAATTGCAATACGAAATAACTTATTCATTATTTCAGATAGATTCATGTCTTATTATATTATTATTTTTGGATTCAAATAGATTCAAAAAATCTAAAGCGCAAATTCGAAAATATTAAAATAAATTTTTTTCTATCCATTTCAATTTATTTTCGTTTACTGGGTACATACGTCTTTATATGCACTAGTACGGATTTAATCAAATTTGCTATAAAATAATTTGTATTTAAAAAAGAAAAAAACCATAAAACTTCTATCCAACTTTATTTATTATAAAAAAAATATAATAAATGGTTTTTATGTATTTAAAAACGTTAAAATCTTAAAAATGCCAATTTAAAATACATATTATAAAACAAAGAGTAAAATACTGTATAATAATAATTATAGGAAAAAATATAATAGGTATTTCCAATTTGATTAAACACAGTTATAAAACTTAATGTCTAATGTACATTAATGTATGATAGTTTTAATCTTGAAAAACAAAAATATTTTATTTCTGTTCAAATATTATTATAATAATGAATATTTGAAAGCATGCGGCATTTTATTGAATCGAATATGTTGTTGGATAAGTTTTCCTCCGTCCTTATAATTAAGTCAATCTTCTTTGATTGCTTGTGCAGAACCAACGCAAAATTTTTGGTTGCAGTTCTGCTAGATTGCATGATGGAAACTTTTGGTTAATAGTACCTGAAAAAAGTCATGATTTAAAATTTCTAATTCAAGTATATTACTAAAGTTAAAATTACAAATAAAATTCGAAATTTACATTCAATTACTGTGAGAATGTTAGTATCTTGAAGTTTGAGTTTTATAGAGCCTGAACAGAGTAATTAACAATTCTCGCTAGTGAGTTTGAAAATATTTTAGATAATAAATTTCCCACAGGTATTGCTTCGTCAGTCTTTCGATCCGGTATCAATAAATTTAAGTAATCAATCTGAAACATATAAATATATTACTTATATAATTGTACATATTATTATACAGATTATTATACTCGTATACAATGATCCATATTCAAAATGTGCTTAAAAATCTTCACGTTTCTGTTCTTATGTAGCAAATAAAATATAAACAAAGAATTATCTCATTTGAACATATTACAATCTGCAATATATATATATATATATATATATATATATATATATATATATATATATATATATACGAGGTGTGTTCAAAAAGTATCGCGAATTTTGAATTTTCGCGGGTTACGTATATTCGAATTTCGATCTTTTTGTGGCGTTATGTTGGTACTCATGTCTCTCACTTATGCCGACAAGCTCGGCCATTTTGAATGTTCACTTAATTGTTGACAGCTGCTTTGCTTGCACGTGTTTTGGATCGTCTTCGATTTTTACCTATTCAAAAAAATGGATCAAAGAACCTGTATCAAATTTTGTGTGAAAAACGAAATTAAGTGCGCGGATGCATTCCGAATGTTGACTGTGGCATACGGAGAAGCTACCTTGGACCGAAGCAACGTTTATCGGTGGTACAAAATGTTCTCAGAAGGCCGAGAAGATGTGAACGACGAAGAGCGTGCCGGACGCCCGAGCACTTCAACAACAGACGAAAAAATTAATGAAGTGGAGAAAATGGTATTGGCCAATCGTCGAATCACCGTTAGAGAAGTTGCTGAGGACCTAAACATATCGATTGGCTCGTGCCATTCGATTTTTATCAATGATTTGGGCATGAGACGGGTCGCCGCGAAATTCGTACCAAAATTGCTCAATTGCGACCAAAAACAGCATCGCATGAACATTGCTAATGAGATGTTGGACTCTGTCCGCGACGACCCAAATTTGCTCCAGAGGGTCATAACTGGTGACGAATCGTGGGTTTATGGTTATGACGTGGAAACCAAAGCTCAATCATCTCAATGGAAGCTGCCGCACGGACCAAGACCGAAAAAAGCGCGCCAAGTTCGGTCGAATGTGAAAGTTTTGCTGACAGTTTTCTTCGATTGCAGGGGCGTGGTGCATCATGAGTTCTTGCCACAGGGTAGAACGGTCAATAAGGAATATTACCTGCAAGTTATGCGCAATTTGCGCGAAGCAATCCGCCAGAAACGTCCGGATTTGTGGAAGAACAAAAATTGGCTTTTGCACTACGATAACGCCCCTGCTCACACATCGTTGCTTGTGCGCGACTTTTTGGCCAAAAACAACACACTAATGATGCCGCAGCCACCGTATTTCCCAGATCTGGCCCCCTGTGACTTTTTCTTGTTCCCTAAACTGAAGAGGCCCATGAAAGGACGACGTTACGCTACGCTTGACGAGATAATGACGGCATCGAAGGAGGAGCTGAACAAGATAAAAAAAATGATTTTTTGAAGTGCTTCGAAGATTGGAAAAACCGTTGGCACAAGTGTATAATATCTCATGGGGATTACTTTGAAGGGGACAAAATAGATATTCATGAATAAATAAATAATTTTTGAAAAAACACAAAATTCGCGATACTTTTTGAACACACCTCGTATATATATACATATATATATATATATATATACATATATATATATATATACATATATATATATATATATATATATATATGTTTAATTATAAATATTTTTTAAAAATGAAATAAACAGTCTTCACTATTACGTAATTACATTATTACTCGATCTCACTCTTCCGAATCACGCAATTCATAACAATGATCTTCTACAGACGGAATAAACTTTATTTGGTTTTTATCAATTATTTTTGTAAATTGAGAAAAAAATTGAAAGGAGAAAAAAACTCGCCCAAATAACTGATGCGGACTGTTATTAAGAGTATTTCGAATACAGTGTTATTATGTGTATTTCAAATGTAATACTCAGTAAAGTTTAATAGTTTCTTACCAATATTAGAAAACATTTATTGTTAAAAAACTACACTTTTAATTGTTTTTAAAGATTAAAATAGGCTATTTTTTAATAAAAAAAGGTATTTAATCCATTATTTTTAATATTATTGAAAATGTTTTCAAAAAATGTTTTTAAAAATTTGTTGATTGGGTCACAAATTAAAATATTTTTATTTTAACTACTGTCATTTTACATTAATTAGCTTACATACATGTACCATTTTATTGTTTGATAGGTTTAATGATGGCAGTTGCTCAAGGTACTGTGAGAAGTATCGTGTGTAATGAAAAATTGAAAATAGACATCATACCAGTTGATTTTGTCGTTAATACGATGATCTCTGCATCTTGGTACAATTTTGTGCAACGTATCAAAACGATAAAGGTTTATAATTGTACCAGTAGCACATTACATCCCATTACGTGAGTATGCAGTAATAAATATAATATAAATCAATTAAATAGATAAATGCACATTCTATATATAAAGTAAAAAGCACATAAATAAGAAAAAACTTAAGGGATTTTTTTCAGAAATTTTTATAAATTTAAAATATGAAATATACTTAAAAATATTATCGCCGGTATTCATAGTCGAGTCTCAAGTCAGCACTTAAAACCGTCTTGGCGAAGATTGTCTTATTCGAATAAGATTGTAGTACATTTCATAGTCATGACTTAAGGCGAGCTTAGTGAAGAAGTTCTTGCCCAAATCATTCTTATTTGAGATAAGATCGTCTTCGCGAAATAATACTTAAGGTAATGCTTATTTATGAATCGGCTGTTTTCGTGATATTTCCTATGAATCCTCCAATAAGAACATTGCATACATTGAGCTAAGTGGATCAAACCGAATATTCCATTAGATCTGTTAAAGTATTAAACTATGCAAACTCAAGTATTATACTTATATTAATATTATAACCTCAACAGTAGACTCAAGAATTTCAAGTCAATTAGTGTAATATGATTAATTATTTAAACTTTATTAACTTATATTATTTGTGAATAATTAAAATAATCGATAATTGAAAAATTTTATTTATTTAATGGAAAATAAGATACAGCTAAATATCTCAAAAAATTCTACAATGCAGAATAAATTCAAAGTAATGAAGGATAAAATCCTTAAAAAATATGATTGAAAATAGGGAAAATGTTATAAAATATAAGATTATTTATTAAAGTTGAGTTTTGTAATCATCAAAGTATATCCCAATCAGCATACAATATTTTTTAATTGCTTTCTTAATATTTATTTAATACTAATTATACATTGTACAATTCATTATAACAATAATATATTTTTAAACATTTATTAAATAATTATTTAACATTAAGTAAATATTAAAAATAATGATTTAGAGAATTTACATTAATTTTTTATTTGAAATAATAATTTCAAAAACATTAATTTAAGATTAATTGCATATTTATTTTACATTTATTTAATATTTACGTAATATCCATTAATGTTTAATTCAAATATTATGTAATATTAATAGATATTTATCAACTTGATAAATCAATAACAGGTTGTCTGCTGCTGAAGCTGCGTGTCCGCGGAGATTTTTAATATATTTAACATTTTTAATATATTTCTTCCTATCAAACAATATTATTGATTACATTATTATTTTTATATTATTGCAAATTGTTTTTATATTTCAAGTATTATAGTAAAAATTACAGATAATTATAAATTTTAATAGTTATTCTATGCAATTTTTGCACAGATCGAAGAACTGCATAAAAAGCATATTATGTAAGTTGTGTAAAAAAATTAAAAATGTCTTTTATATTTTTTTTCAATATCAGTCTTCATATTTTTACAAGAATAAAGAAATTAAAAATCTACGATTAACTAGTTTTGTTTTTGCTGTCATTCTTTAAAATTTAAGTATTCTCCAACTCCGGCAGACGTTAATTTGAGGTTATATAGAATGGTACTCTACAGCTTTGCTTAAGTCTACTTTGACCACGACTTGATGAAGATCGTTTTATTTGGCTGTATATACGTCATATCAAACGTCTTATTACGACTATAAATTCATTACTAATAATAAGATTAGTCTTAAGTGTATGCTTATTTTGAACAAAATCTGTTTATGAATCTTGCCAAGATATCTTGAAATAAGATCGTCTTGGACAAGTCTTGTTTTAAGATTTTACTCAAGCATTTGCTTGATTCATGATTATGAATGTAGAGGGCAGCTTAAGACCATATTTATGACGATCTTGAAAATAAGTCTCGACTATGAATACGGGCCTTGTGTATTTTTTTCACTGGAACATATGATCAGCGTAGCGTTGAGATAACTTAAAATTATTGAGATAAAAGTTTAGATAAGATTTAGATGAGATTTATAAATAAATCATTTATAAATCTCAGCTGAGATAAAAATGATTTAATTCTAAATTTAACTAGATAAAGAATAAAAAATATATGTATTGTTTTATTTAAATTATTTTAAGATAGCATTACTGAAATAAAATGTTGTATGATATAAAAATAATAAAAATATAACAAAAAAGAACAAAAATAATTAGGCTTTAAACGAGCAAAATTTATTATACAAACGCGTTTTTTGCTGCACAAAAGCCTTCATCAGTGAAATTTTAAAAATTTATTTTTGTGTTTTTTGTTATTCACTCACACGAGCTTGACTTCTATATTTGAAATATACGTTGGCTAACACAATGCGTTGTACACATCTTTTGTTTCGTCACTATACTACATATATGTTTAACTTTAATTATATTTATCATTTCATTGAGAATAAGGGAGTTTATTTATTATTGTTAAGTTATTAAAATGTACTTATTTTTTTTAATTTCACTCATGAAGGTACTGTGCAGCAAGAAACACGTTTGTATAATAAATTTTGTTTCTTCAAGGTTTAATTATTTTTGTTTTTTCTGTTATTTACTCACACAAGCTTGACATATCTATATTATTTGAAATTTACGTTGGCCAAAACAATTTGTTATACACACCTTCCGTTTTGTCATCATATGTTGGGCTTCAATTATATTCATCATTTCGTTGGGAATAAGGGGGTTTATTTATTACTGTTAGTTTATTAAAATGTACTTATTTAAAAATTTTACTGATAAAGGCAGCAAGAAACGCATTTATATAATAAATTTTGTTCCTTCGAGACCTAATTATTTTTGGACTTTTTTTTCTGTTATTCACTCACACGAGCTTGATTTATCTATATTAATAAAAAAATATATATTTTTTTAACAAACAAAACAAAATAAATTAAAAGTTAAGGCTCTTATAAGTGAATTAATTCAGAGAAAAGTGAGCTCAAGAGCCAGGCAGGATGTCGGGTGCAAACAAATAATAAAATTCTTCAATGTCAGGCAAACGTTTCGACCTTTAATGACGGTCTTCCTCAGTGATAATACAATTCTATAAAACAACAATCGTACTAGTTAAGATATGAATTTATCACAATAAACAAATAAAGAACAAAAACAAGAAATGAAAACAAGTTACCGAATAAATAGAGATTGTGCAAAACCACGATGTACATCTTACTACAGCGTCTTAGAATAAAATTATTATGGTTTTGCACAATCTCTATCTATTCGGTAACTTGTTTTCATTTCTTGTTTCTGTTCTTTATTTGTTTAATGTGATTTTATATCTTAATTAGTACGATTGTTGTTTTATAGAATTGTATTATCATTGAGGAAGACCGTCATTAAAGGTCGAAACGTTTGCCTGACATTGAAGAATTTTATTATTTGTTTGCACCCGACATCCTGCGTGGCTCTTGAACACATTTTTCTCTGAATCAATATATTTTTTTGTTTACAAGTGTTACGTCCAGAATTCTCGAAATAAGTCTCTCGGGTCGGTTGGCAGGTAGAGACTTAGAGAAATAATTCGAGCGAGGTAGGAAGGACGGAACAAGCCTAATCTCTCGCACACATGTCTCCGGGCGAGTGCGACGAGTCGAATGCGTCAGGTGAGTCAGAATGTAGGTCAGGTGTCGAGGATGACGACCTATGACTCTCATTCAGACTCTTGCATTCGTGTAGTCCTTATTTTGCGTAAACGAATCGAATCGCTTTTACGCGGGATCGGACTAAGTGCAATTTTATCGGAGCGGGAATTAGAGGTGATTGAAGTAAAGAAAAATGATTGAGACTAAGAATTACAATTTATTTTAACATAATAAAAGAAATAACCAATTACAATGATAAGTGATGACTAAAAGGATAATTATTAATGTACAAATAATATTTTTGTTAGTAGAAAACATGTATAATAAAAAGAAGAAAAATCTTATGTTCTTACTAACAAAAAAATTGTAATTATAACTTAAATTCTAGTTGGTTGTAAGTGTGCATGTGTAGGTGTATTTTATGATCAAGGAATTTTTAGTTATCCAGGTAGGCTTTCGAGCGAGTCGAAGATTTCTTCAAATTCATTGAGTACTCTTCGATTCGCTTCGATATTTTCATTTACTATATTCTCTACCTGTTCGGAAGTAAATAATGAATCGGAATGCGGGTTTTCTTGGGGAAACTCTAGCGCGGGGGAATATGGATCTTCCGGAGGTCTTCGAACAGGTGAATCGGAATTACGATAAAAAAAATCGGGGGAAGGTGTAGGAGGAAAGTCTGTAGGAGAAAAGGTTGAATCCCGAGGAGAGGCTAAGGGTTCTGCAAAAGGATCGAAGGTAGAAGACGGTGACCCTGGTGGTTGTTTAAAATCTGGTTCTACATGAGATCCAGGAGAGTAAGAGGGGGAAGGATAACGACAGGGGGAAAAAGAGTGTGATTCAGGGGACGGATTTGAGACTGGCGGAGATGAGTCGGTCGGTTCGTCGGAAGTACTCAAATTAATTAGAGCGTTAGGTAAAACAGAAATTTTTGCTCGCTGTTTGCGTAATTTACCGCAGAGCGACAACGATGCGCCAAGCCTCCGGAGCTTCTTATTTCGGCGATTCCGATAGTTCTTAATGGCTCTTCGAGTTTTATGGTTAGGGACTCGCTTACGCACTAAAATGAATTTGAGAATTGAGGCTACGTTCTCTCTTTCTTATAAAGGGAAATAAAATTTATATTATAACTTCTTGAAAGAGGAAAAAGGGAAAGCAAAAGAAAAAAAGGTTTGAATTAATAAAAGGAACAGAATTCTTCGTTTCCGCTGGAAGCAAAGAAAACTGCGAATTCAATCGAACGGGAGTTCGATTGTATCCAGCAGGGAATAAAGAGAGTCGTGGACCCAATCGAAAGAGCTCGATTGTATCCTACGGGAAATAAAAAGAGTCGCGGACCCAATCGAAAGAGCTCGACTGTATCCTGCGGGAAATAAAGAGAGTCGTGGACCCAATCGAAAGAGCTCGATTGTATCCTACGGGAAATAAAAAGAGTCGCGGACCCAGTCGAAAGAGCTCGACTGTATCCTGCGGGAAATAAAGAGAGTCGTGGACCCAATCGAAAGAGCTCGATTGTATCCTACGGGAAATAAAAAGAGTCGCGGACCCAATCGAAAGAGCTCGACTGTATCCTGCGGGAAATAAAGAGAGTCGTGGACCCAATCGAAAGAGCTCGATTGTATCCTACGGGAAATAAAAAGAGTCGCGGACCCAATCGAAAGAGCTCGATTGTATCCTACGGGAAATAAAAAGAGTCGCGGACCCAATCGAAAGAGCTCGACTGTATCCTGCGGGAAATAAAGAGAGTCGTGGACCCAATCGAAAGAGCTCGATTGTATCCTACGGAAAATAAAAGAGTCGCGGACCCAATCGAAAGAGCTCGATTGTATCCTGCGGGAAATAAAGAGAGTCGTGGACCCAATCGAAAGAGCTCGATTGTATCCTACGGGAAATAAAAAGAGTCGCGGACCCAATCGAAAGAGCTCGACTGTATCCTGCGGGAAATAAAGAGAGTCGTGGACCCAATCGAAAGAGCTCGATTGTATCCTACGGGAAATAAAAGAGTCGCGGACCCAATCGAAAGAGCTCGACTGTATCCTGCGGGAAATAAAGAGAGTCGTGGACCCAATCGAAAGAGCTCGATTGTATCCTACGGGAAATAAAAAGAGTCGCGGACCCAGTCGAAAGAGCTCGACTGTATCCTGCGGGAAATAAAGAGAGTCGTGGACCCAATCGAAAGAGCGCGATTGTATCCTACGGGAAATAAAAAGAGTCGTGGACCCAATCGAAAGAGCTCGATTGTATCCTACGGGAAATAAAAAGAGTCGCGGACCCAATCGAAAGAGCTCGACTGTATCCTGCGGGAAATAAAGAGAGTCGTGGACCCAATCGAAAGAGCTCGATTGTATCCTACGGGAAATAAAAAGAGTCGCGGACCCAGTCGAAAGAGCTCGACTGTATCCTGCGGGAAATAAAGAGAGTCGTGGACCCAATCGAAAGAGCGCGATTGTATCCTACGGGAAATAAAAAGAGTCGTGGACCCAATCGAAAGAGCTCGATTGTATCCTACGGGAAATAAAAAGAGTCGCGGACCCAATCGAAAGAGCTCGACTGTATCCTGCGGGAAATAAAGAGAGTCGTGGACCCAATCGAAAGAGCTCGATTGTATCCTACGGGAAATAAAAAGAGTCGCGGACCCAGTCGAAAGAGCTCGACTGTATCCTGCGGGAAATAAAGAGAGTCGTGGACCCAATCGAAAGAGCTCGATTGTATCCTACGGGAAATAAAAAGAGTCGCGGACCCAATCGAAAGAGCTCGATTGTATCCTACGGAAAATAAAAAGAGTCGCGGACCCAATCGAAAGAGCTCGATTGTATCCTACGGGAAATAGAAAGACTGAGAGTAATAGAGGGAGAAAAGGAAGGGTAGTGCAATAATACTGAATATATGAATGTTTTGAAAAATATAAATCAACAAAACAAATATCTTATGAGAGAGAGAAGGTAGTCTTATGAAGAGTAAAAATAAAAAAATAAAAATAATGGACGGCTGAGACTTACTGTTGGGTGAAGTTTGAAGGTGCGAACGATTTAGTGGTTGGCAGAGCGGATTCAGCTTACAACGGCGGACGGTTGGTCGACGGTTGGCACTCAGAGTGTTCGGATCTCACAATGCCGCGTCGAATTTAAGTACGGTGAATACGAATCCGAACGTCACAAACTCGGACATATAATGTCACGGAATGTGCGCCGGATCGAACTAGAGTGAATCGCGAAGCGAAAAATGAGCGATTGATCAGAATGAAAAAAAAAAGGTGCGGTATGTGCCCGTAAGTGACTGTAAATGATTGTAAGAAAGTAAGTAAGTAAGTGCCCGCGGGCTCCGGAGCTCCTTCCTTTTATACCTGATTCTGCCTATGATTTCTATGGGATTTTAATCCGCAGGTGTACTGCTTCCTATTGTCGTCCGCGCGCTACTTTTTAATTGTACGACAAGTGTTTCGTGTCGATGGGGTCAATCATCCGCCAAAATCGGCACGTGTCAAGGATGGACCAGCCGTATTGACTCGACTTTAGTGTATCTGCGCGGTTAAGGTAGATCATCTTTTCGAAATTTTCGGTTGCTTGGCTGCATCGATTTCGAAAGAAAAGAATTGTTACTCCACAGGACGTAACACCCCCCGCCTTAGACAAATGTTGGGGTTACACAACATTTGCAGAGTAAGAAGAATAATTCTTTTCTTTCGCGGGAAATTTCCTTTTCAAGGGAGGACCCACATGTAAGATTTCTCTTAGATGTGCGTCCTGAGGTTCTAAGGAAAGAGCAGGAAGGGAAAAATATACAGCTTTCTCTTAATCCCTTCGTACTCTTTTTACAATATAAATTTCTTTCTCATTTTTCTATTATAGTATATATTTATATATATCTATATAAATATATATAGTTTTCTTATATGTATGCGGATTATTAAAGTATTTCTTTCTCTTTTTCCAAGGTGTTTTTACCTGAACCCGTCTTTCGAGATAGTGTTTTGTTCAAGCTTTATTTACTCGTCGACCTGCGTGGGTCCGCCTGTCGGTATCTGCTTGCTGCAGGTGACGGAAGAATGCGCATTTTCTTCACGCTACCGTTTTTCTTTTACGGTGGGTCTTTAAATTCATTTAAAAGTTCGATCACCATCCAGAAAATAAAAAGAAAGAAATATAAACTCTCGTTTGATACAGAATTAACTTATAGTTATCTTAATTTTAAGTTATCTAAAATTCGTCGTTGGACGCTTTCTAAGTTTAATAGTTATTGTTCAGTGTGGGCGTGTTTTACCCTTTCTTTCGTTAATATAATTTTATAATGTTTTATATATGTATGTATATAAATTATATATATATGTATGTATACTTTTTATTATTATTCCCTTCATTTCTTGCTTATATATATATTTTTGCTCTCTTATATGTATATACGGGTATTATCTATTTATTTATTTTACTTATTTATTTTTTATATAATTTCTTTGAAAGGAGAAGGTTGCATGGGATACTTAATAGTAGATAAAAAAAAAGGTTTTTATTGGAGAGAAAAAAAAATAAAAAAAAAAAATTTTTATTGTTATTTTTTCCTTTACAATAATTGTGTATGTATGTTTGTTATTATTATTATTATTATTATTATTATTATTTTTTTTTTTGTGTTGTTACGCAGCGGGAAAGGTGTTTTCCGTAACGTGATTCTCCTCCCCTTGTACGTGCCCTAGGAGTATCAGGGCCTCCCTCAGGTGGATGGTTTTCCTTAATGCATGGCCGCTCCTGGGTCCGAGGATGGTGGCGGTTACTAGTGCTGCTCCCGGCCTGAGTGGGTACTGGAAGCGTATCCACCCTCTTTCTCCTTCCGCCAGAATGCGTAATAGGGCCCTTGTCCTTCCGGGCCATGTGTCCGTGGATGTTGGCGGAGCCACATGCGCTAACCCGCATGCGATGGCTTGCCAAGGGAGCTTCCGGAATCTTTCTTCGAGCTGATAAAGTTCTCGGAAGGGTCTCCAGGTGGTACGGCCCCAATCGGCCAACGCGACCATGGCTCTTCTGCGAGTCCCGTCTACCTTCAGGATCTCACCGCGCTGCCATTCGCCCCGGTCGTCCCTGGTTGCCACTGCCTCCCCTGTGGTGATTTGGTTGGGCCAGAGGCTCATTTGTCGTTCTCGTCGGCCCATGTATATCATAAGGTCGATGATCAAATCCGTTAGGGCCGCTTCTCCAGTCTTGAGCCGTACCCAGAAGAGCAAGGGCGATTCAGTCCGGATAATTTGGACTTCATGTCGTCCACGGCTCAATTTCGCTATGTCGATATTCTTGATGACGGCTTCCATTCTCAACTGTTCAGCTCTTTGGTAGTCTTCCTTGGCAGACCTTAGACCTTGGTTGCAAGAAAGATTTAAAGTGACGGTTTCCCTGACTTCCTTGAGTATTTATACTCTTTTCTGATGCTCTCTCTCCTTTTCCCTCTTATCCTCAATATTTTGATCTGTTTTTCATTCTGGGTGTACGGAGTAGCTTGAGGGATTACGCTTTCCATATGTTCTCATTGAGGTGAGCGCATTCTATAGATTTTCGGACTTCTCGCTATATTTGTTCTTTGGCTCCAGTTTTACATTGCCCTGATGACGGTTACCCGCCCGTTATCCTTCCGTTGGTAGTCGGCTTATCGTTTTGGCCAGGTGAGCGTCATCGAGTTTAACTCCGCATAAGATAATGCGCATGACGTTGCCTTCTAAATTGCGGAAGCATTCTTTGAGATGGTACACTCTGCATGTGGATTTTTTGGATTATGCGTCCTCAATCTCTTAAAACGACAGATACGCTTCCGTCTTATATATATATGACAAATGTGGTGCCCATCTGTCGTCAGCTGTCTTCTTAGGTGGTTAATTAATTCGGTGATACAGCTGCCTCGTTTGCAAACTCCTCTTGCTTTGGGACTCGAATGATAATTCTTTAAAAGTTTCTTCTCTTACAAGAAGTTAGTCTCCTTATTTTGTTTGCTTATTATTTATGTATATTTATATATATATATATGTATATATGTATATTATTATTATTATTATTATTATTATTATTATTTTTTTTTTTTTTTTTTTTTAAGAATACATGTATGTATACGTTGATAGTTTGATAAATCACAATTACTGATGTGACATTCGGTTAATTAATATAATAATATGAGACTTCCTCTTACTTCAGAAATGATATTATTGAACTATAAGTTCGAATATCGGAACACGTGTATGTTCCGGGGTTTTACTGTCTAATCCTTACATCCCTTTTTTATCTCTCCGTTTTTTCACACCTTCTGGTCTTTACCTGGGCGAAGCATCTGTGGCTTCCCCTACCCTAAGGGTCTTACTCCGTGTTTGCAGGCCCACGGATGCCGTTTTCGATGCAGTTTAGCGTCAGTTTGCCAGCGTGGGCATCGCAGTGCATCTCGTCGAGTTTTCCTTTTTCGTTAAATATGTGTGCCGAGTGCGGGATTGATTGGCTGGTTGACGCGAATAAAAGTGGTTCAACTAATTTTACTTGATGTATGGATTTGCGAGGTTTCTTACCTCGCATGGAATGTAAGGGAGAGTGACAGCAATGGAAGGAAATCCCCCTATTAGAAAATCTCGAATGATTTTGTTGCAAGAAGGAGAAAGTCTCTACTAGTTCAAATTATATGTATGTGTATATACTTCTTATTAGTGAAGTGATTGTGCCATCAAAGGATTATTTAAATCAAGGTATTGTGATTTACGTAACCATCATCTTATTAATAATTCTCGCTAAAAGACCTATTTTTTTCGTATAAAAAAAAAATCATTACCTTTCAAGAGAAAAATTTGCTGAAGTTATGCGTTCTGGGCGATAGTTAATATTACAATTGTTTAATCGTTGTTCATAGGTACTTAACAATTGTGCTTATTGCTCGCGATAATCGGCATGACGAATTTTTCTGTTCCTAAACTTATCCTAGCGATCTTTACGATTTAGTTTACCCATTTACTCGTGTAGATAGGTATATTTGTTTTATATAGAAACAGGAAAGAAAAAGGCGACCACCAAATCCCCTTCCTTTTTTCTTTCGTGTTCCTGGTTACTTATTTATTGGTGGTTAATTACTTTACAATATTTAAGACGCTTACAGAGTTTCTACATTGTTTTGGCGAGGTCAAGTATACAGATACGTTTTTTTTCATATGGTGGCGTACATGTCCCCCATTATTATTATTATCATTATCTTTATAGGAGGAAAACTTCTTATATTATTTGTTTCTATATAACTTATTCGCTGTATCATTAGTTTAAACATACTTATCTATGGGTTTTTTCTATATATATATTTATGAATGAATTAGAAAAAGAAAAACGGCCTTTGGCCCTCCCTTTCGGTTTCTTTTGTGATTGTCAATGGCTTATTCCTTTGTTGCTAATTACTCGACTATTCAGGTACGCTTGTGAAGCTCTGCGTTGCTCTCTTTGTTAGAGAGTAATTCTTTGGTGAGAAGGGAGTTTATTCATATATTTATATATATATATTAATGATAATCAAATGCGTACTGCTTTTTCCCCGTTTATCTTTAGTATCATTCTCTTATAATTGTTTATCTATATACTTTTCTTCGCTATTTACATACATTTTGTTCGGGTGAAAACAGGAAAGAAAAAGGGTAATCATCGAATCCCCTTCCTATGTTTCTCTCATGTTTCTAATTATTCATTTATTCGTTATTATTTACTTAATTATGAAGACACGCTGGTGGAATTAAAATAGCACATTAAAAATGATTTTTCGGCGATGTACGTATCGTATGTTTGTGTACATATTCTTTACGCTTACTTATCTATCTATTTATTTGTTTATTAACTACTTGGCGAAAGATATATTGTGCGGATATAGCATCTCATGAACTGTGAGTAATTGTGCTAAGATTAGAGCAAGCTATTTTATAGAGATGCAATCTCCACACCATACTTATCAAAAACCAATTAAATAATTATATGTCTACAGTAAACATTTCCAAATATTCCGTTACCTATTAACATTGTTTATAATATATATATATATATTTTTTTTTTTTTCTTTTTTTGCTAAATAGATATGCTTGTTGTAAATATTCCCAAATATCGCCTCTAAATATTAGGTAATATATTATAGTGTGGCCCCCTTTTTATACTTGCTAAATAGATATTCTTACAAAGATATATATATTTTTTTGTATAAAAAATTTTTTTTTTTTATTATTTATATATAAATTTATTTATTTATTTATTTATTTATTTATTTATATATATATATATATTTTTTTTTTTTTTTTTTCAATATAATAGGTCTTTTCTTTTGAATATATATATATTTTTTTTCTGCGTAGATCAATTATTTTTTCGTTGTTTCTTCTTTTGTGTTTTTTTTTCCCTTTTTTTTTTTTGGTATTTACAAGACTACTTAAGCATTGTTAACAGCGAACGGCGGTCACACTTCGGTTGGTTTGGCCGGCTCTCTGGCATTTATTTGGTTTAATACATGGGTAACCCCACCCGAGTTTCAGGCGTATGATGTCTGCATGCTCAAATGTGTTAAGGCAGTCCTGACATTCCTCGGCGTCGTTATACCTTACCATCTCTTTTCGACAAATAGCGCATTTTTCTTGATTATAGAGAAAATTCATATGAATCAGGAGGTGTGGCGCCACGGCCACGTGTTCCTTTTGCATTTCGTTTGACATTGTTATATAGCAATTTTCGCAAATCTTGCAATGGTTGCCGAATCGTTGATACATCGGGCGTCCGCTTATCGTGGTGACGCATTTGAGATCCATTATAAGTCTAGCAGTATTCAGGGCGCGCAAAGCCTCTTTTGTTTCTTCTCCTCGGTTTCTTCTTGGCCAACAGGAGTTGAAAATGACCGACATCCTTGTGTACTGCAATCGACGATCAAGTAGTGATTATTGAAACCTTTAGTACAAGGGAGGAAGAGCTCTCTTCCCTTGTTTTCTTGAATTAGTTCGGTATGTTCGAGAGATCGGATTTCAATTTTGTTCTTAATTTAATTTTATGCACCTCTCGTCACATACGTAATACTACGGTCGCACAGATCTCGGATTTCGCTTAGAGTCGCTACTACCGGTATTCCGTTTCCGGCATTTAGAAACGCTCTATCGGCTTGCTCAAATTTTTGGAGACAGCCTTCACATCGTTCGACTGCTTTGACTGTTACAGTTATCCCGTAGCAGATAGCACAGTAAGTCTGATTGCGTACCGCGTTTATGTGGACTAAATGATGTTTATAGAGGCGTTCATATTTAAGTCGTGTAGCAGAAGACAATGTTAAGTAACAATGGTGACAAATTTTTGAACAATTCTCGGAATGTTGAAATATCCTCGAGTTTCCTAAGCTGGTAACGCACCGAAGGTTGCTCAGGTACACAAAGTCTTCCCAGAATAATTCGCGACATTCCCTTTCTAGTTCTGGCCAATCGCGACAGAGAGCCTCCCTCATTCTATATGTATTTGCTGCAATAGGAAATTCATCGCTTTAGGTATACATATATATATATATATTTATGTGTTTGTAATACTTATGGCCTTCCATTTTTATGTAAAAAAATAAATTCTTATTACTCGATGAATTTCCTAACCGGGGAGTCCCTTTCTTCGACGTGTGTCGCGCTCAATGCTTAACGTTAATTATCCTACTTGATGAATAATAGTTACTAGTACTAATGTTATTATTTATACGCCTTTTTGTTAAACCGAAGGGTATGCATATGCTAGGATTCTTTCGGAGTCTTGAGCGTGGCCTAGTTTTACGAGGATGTCCTTGACGTCAAGTATTCCGCTCCCACATTCGTTTCTTATCTCCATCTTCACGAGCGCCGCTTCTTCTTCTACGTCCCCGACAATGCTGATCCATCCTTCCCGTTGTTCAATTAAAAATTTTAAAAGATCTCTGGCCCGCCGGGGCCATATTCTTTTTACTGGGCAAGGTTCTGTATATGCCAATGCGCAAGGGATTGCCCGCCATTCAAAATCACGGAATCTTTCTTCGAGTTGATAGATTTCGCAATAGGGCCGCTCGATAATACGGGCCCAATCTTTTAGAAAAATAGTGGCTGTTCCATCTTCATAGGCACTAAGAATAACGCCACGTTGCCATCTCCGTCTATCGTGAACGGCGACAATTTCATCTGCTTTAATGTCGTCGGGTCGGTGATGCAGCAGTCGCCCTCGTCGCGTCATCCGGCGTTGGAGCTCCTCTAACATTTCTTCGAAATCGTCTGTAGAATTTTGTAGATGAACCCAAATCAAGGTGGGCGAGTCTACCCTTATTATTTTTATTTTCAGAGGGCTTCGAGTCAAAGTTCCCGTATTTATGTGGCCGATAGCAGTAGTCATCTATAAGAGAACCACGGACTCATTGGTGCAAATGTATGGTATTGTTTACATTAGAGATAGAGGGATAAGAATGGAAGAGATTTTTTTTTTTTTTTTTTTTTTTTTTTTTAGTTTTTCAACTCGAGAGTATACGTTGAATTTTCTTTAGGCGGGAGCAGGGGGTAATTGTGCTGTTCCCGTCTAGGATCCTCTTGTAGTTCTGAGAATCTTATTGCTTGCGATCCTGACTCGTCAGGTGCTGAGGGAGATGGATTCCTTAATTTACAACGGTCTTTTCCTAGGTGTAACAAGAGTTGGGTGATTGAGTCCCATATTGCTCCTACTAAATATAGTGACCACCCGTACACGGTGTGCAGGGCATATCCGTGCACAAAAGTATCTATTATTAGTTTTACAACTCTTACTGACATGTATATTCCGATTATCCCCGCGCTGACATTCCCAAAGATTAGAAATCGATTCCAGAATTTTTCCCATGCAGATGTAGCTATTTTCTCTATGGAGGCTTCGTCCAAAAGGTTAGAGATAGATCCTCCATTTATGGACCCCGATTGCCCCATCATTCCTCGGGCTACCGTGTTAAGCAGAGCTGGTCGTTCGGCAGGAAACATTATATGATCCCTAAGCGTTTCGAGTTCGTTTTCTGTATATATTCCGCTTGTGGCAAGCGAGCCGGGACTAATATATTTCCATGTTGGTTTAGTCATGGGCTTCATAATTATCGGAGGTAGCGTCTCGACTGGTTTGGGTGTGAATTTATACCATGAGTCTCCGAGAAGATACATGGCGGGTGCGAGTGAGTTACAAGTAACCTCCGTCCCTTGACGCAATAAAATATGAGTTTGTGGGGTTAAAAATAGACTCTCGTTATTTCGTAGTACTGGTAGCTGATCATAGCATTTTCCAGTGTGAGCAAGTTTCACCTCGACAGGTACGCATTTCACTATATGTATCACTTCTCCGGCTAACAAAGCCATATATCCTGGCCCTTGCATTATGTGGTAGGCGAAAGCGTCTGGGGCGTGAGTGGCGAGAGCCAATGCGTTTTTTAGTACCTTTTGTTCGAGGGTGCATTGCTGTTGGAGGACATTTCTATATAATTCGTTTACCTGAGTGCGTACGTGTTTTTCCACATACAAAAACTTGGAGTTTATGTAGGCAAAAATATCGAGGTTTTGCGGGCGATATTCCTTACCGAATATTGAACTCCCGAAGGTTGTTTCATAGATCAATAATTTCGGGTGTTCGGTTCTTATGAGCGTGTATCCACAGTGTGTATATTGTCCTCTCATTGTCAGTGCGAAGGTCGTTTCTTGAGAATTTAAAGAGTAAACTACCTGTGATTCTTTGCCGGTATCATCTACTAGTACATTCGCGAATCCATCATAAAGTGACCCGAAATTAGAAAGTGCACATTGACTCGGGGGGAGTGGGTCCCAGTAGGTGTTTCCTCCTTCTAGATCTACGCATTGGGTGGACTTGAAATCGCAGGTCACTCCGGACCGGAGCACTATTCGATTTGAGTTGAGTTGGACCGTGGCCTCATAATCTTGGAGTGTGATTTTTACAGTTGCGAGCACAATCACGTTGGGCCAACTCCCAAAAGAATCGGAATAACTAGTCCCGTGGCACGTTCCTGCGTTATCTATGTGCCCTGCCAAGGTTACTGGTCGTGAGACTGATTGATTTGCCTTTAAATCGGATATCACAGTATTTCCGTGACGATAGGTTCCGATCCATTGCATTTTCATGCAAGTTTCACGGGAGGTTTCTTCTATGTATGAGTATTTGCCATTAAGCACGTCACCGGTGTGAGAGAACATTCCGCATGTTTTTACTATCCTATCGATCTCAACTTTGCATTGAATAACTTTTACTGTTTTAAATTCATTGATCTGTAAGAGTTGTATATATTTTTTGGTCTGGTTCACACGTTGAAGAGGTATATCGCATTCTTCTGTATTAAGTAAGGACATTGTTGTTATATTTGCCATCGGTGATCCGCAATCGTAGCCTATTATTCCGGCTGTTTCGCGGGCCCATGCTATTATTAGTATTATAGCCATAACCCGGGGATCCATCTGAAATTTTGATTGTTGTTACTATTTATTTTAATGGTTAAGGATGGGTTTTATATGGGAAACTCTCAATCGATTGGGATGTACAATTCGGCTATTTTTCTTTATTCTTATTTTAACGTTCTTTCTATTTATTATTTCGAGAATTTCGTGAGGGCCAGTATAATGATCTCCGAATTTACCGGGTTTAGGCCCTTTTAATAAGAATACGTAATCTCCAGGCTTAAACGTCTGTGGGTTAATTTTCTTGTCGTAGTGTTTTTTCGACTTAATTTTCGCATTAATAACATTTTCGCGGGCGTTGGTTTGGATGCCGTGAAGTTGCGTAACTAAATTTATCAAATAGTCATCGTAACTTGCTAATTTATCTTCTGGGCCTAAGAGTTCATTAGTCGGAATTCTTGCTATCTTGCCGAATACTAATTCATATGGCGTGTGCTTCGTGGCTTCGTGGACGCTGGTATTGTAATTAAATATTGCGAGTCCGATCCATCTATCCCATTGCTTTTGTTCATTAGCATACTGCTTTAAATATTCTCCTAATGCATGATGCGATCTTTCTAATGAGCCGTTCGATTGAGGGTGGAAAGCCGTTGTGCGAAATTTGCGAATTCGGAACAGCTTTGCTATTTTCTTCATTAATTCACTAATGAAATTTCTTCCTTGATCGGTCAATATGGCTTTGGGCGCTCCTAATACACAAATAAATTTATCTACAAAGGCTTCCGCTATTGTTTCGGAAGTCTGGTCAGGTAAAGGAATCCCCATACAGAATTTTGTCAGCTGATCCTGCAGGGTTAGAATGTATTCATTTCCTCTCATGGTTTTAGGTAACGGCCCCACTATATCCATAGCAACTTTGTCGAAAGAAGATCCTGGCGTGTCAGTTATCATCATGGGTTGTTTAGTTTTTACCCTAACTAATTTTTTCAACTGACACTGCAAACATTGCTGTATATAATGCTGGACATCTGTCTTTAAATTTTCCCAATAATAATTATGTTTAATTCTGTTATAAGTTTTTGTAACGCCACGATGTCCTCCGGTAGGCAAGCAATGTGTTTCTCCGATTATAATAGGTCGAAGATCTCTTGGAGGGTATTTAACTAATCCATTGCAAATAATTAGTTTAGTCGTGGAGTTGATAAACGTTAATTGCAATAGTGGTTTAATGTTATTCCATGGTACATTGTTAACAATATCCGTTTTTGCAATACTAAGAGTTTCTAGTTTTAATTTTTCGACTATAACACAGAGATCTTTTAGCACGGCTGTTACCTGAGTTAAAGTCATCGTTGGACCCTCGCGCTGTCCCTCGCTAATGGGCAACGCCATATGGTAACGTTTTTTATATTTTATAGCCTTAACCCTGCCTAAGGTAAGATCTTCCAAGTTTGGAAGCTCATTTCTTTCGAATAATTTTTGAGAACCTGAATCTAAGGGCTTTCCTGTAGTATCTACGAAATATGCTACGTTATCCTTCCGCAAGAATAATAATTCTCGAGAGTCGAAAACGTTGCTTTTAATTATTTGATCTTTAATAATAGTAGGCTTTGCTTTTCGTCGTTTATTTATTTCGCAAATTTTATTTGCGTCATTTTCACTATCGCTTTCTTTATCCGGTGGATCGTTTCTATTTCTTGTCTCGTCGTTTTCTTCTTCTTCGTCCTCTGTTTCCTCGTCTTGGTTTTCCATTGTCTCGTCGTCAGTATTATCGGCTTCTCTTGCTGTCGGTCTGTTTCTAATCTTCGATGATTCGGTTTCGTCTATTGAATAATTATGAGCGGTGTCTTTAATCTTCGCTGTCTGGCTTCTCGTTTGTATTTTGTCGCGTGTAGGAAAGTCTTGAGTTACTTTCTCTTTCATTGTGGACGCAGGCTGCGTGGAATCCATATGGTTACTATACAGATCGTTGTCCGACGGCGGATTCTCAAATTCCTCCTCGTCTGAGAGATACAATTCAAAGTCTTCGTCTTCTTCGTCTGTTTCTTCTAATAAACCGGCTATAATTTCTGCGTCTTTCGGGTCATTAGGATTTAAGATTTTATTATGCTTAACTACATTACAGATTCTTTCATTGCAATTTACTGGATTTCTAGATAAAGCGTCGGCATTTACATTAGTTTTGCCGGCTTTATATACTACATCGTAATCGTATTCTGCTAATTTAAGTCTCCAGCGAAGTATACGCATGTTGGCATCTTGTGCATTTTTGAACCAAAGTAGGGGTTTATGGTCTGTGACTAGCGTAAATTTGCGTCCGTATAAGTATGGACGAAAATGTTTGACGCAGTATATTATTGCTAATGCTTCCTTTTCGTAGGTGTCATATTTTATTTCATTATCGGTTAGTGTTCGAGATGCGTATGCTACTGGTCGATCTTTATTTATTTCTCCTTGTGACAAAATGCCTCCCACGGCTATTCCAGATGCGTCGGTGGTCAAAATAAATGGTTTAGAAAAATCAGGATATTGCAATACTGGTTCTTCGCATAATTTCTCTTTCAATGCTTCGAAAGAATCCTCTTGAGCGGATGCCCATTCGAAGCGAACGTCGTTTTTTAGCAAGTTAGACAGTGGTTTGGCTAGTGCAGAAAAATTTGGTATAAATCGCCTGTAATATCCCGCTAGTCCAAGAAACTGTTTAATATTTTTCGGAGTTTTTGGTCGAGGAAATTGTCTTACGGCTTCTAATTTTTTCGGATCGGGCTTAACACCGTTTCTACCTATTATATGCCCAAGGTATGTCACTTCAGTCTTCAGAAATTCACATTTATCAGGTTGTAATTTTAAATTTGCTTTGCGGAGTCGATCCATTAATAAATTATATTTTCTTTCATGCTCTTCCAGTGAAGTAGCATAAATAACTATATCATCCATATAGACGAATAATTCCTTGCCTTGCAATCCGGATAATACTAAATCCATTAAACGTTGGAAAGTCGCAGGTGCATTTTTTAATCCGAATGGCATTCGTTCGAATTCATAATGCCCGAAGGGAGTAGTAAATGCCGTTTTGTGACCATCGGCGGGGTCCATTTTTATTTGATGGAAACCAGAAGCTAGATCGCATACGGAGAAATATTCCGCTCCTCCTAATTGATCCAGGATGTCAACAATGTTAGGTAATGGATAAGCGTCGCCAATGGTTTTTTCATTTAAAGCGCGGAAATCTAAAACCATTCTCCAGCGTTTGTTTCCCTTTGAATCTTCCTTCTTAGGCACTATCCATATGGGCGTATTGTAAGGTGACTGAGATAATTTTACTACGCCTCCATCTAACAATTCTTCAACTTGTTTATTTATTTCTTCTTTATGAATTTGAGGAAATCGATATTGTCTAGTATTGATGGGTCGGTCGTCTGTTGTCGGTATTTGATGTTGCAACACGTGAGTCGCTGTTAATTTTTCTCCGGGTATGTGGAATCTATCCTGGCTGCCGGATATAAGACTTATTACGTTATCTCTTTCTTGGATATTTAAATGATCGAGACGTAATAACTCCATAATTTCTGCGAGCCTATTCTGCTCCAAATTTTCAGAAATTTGAAAACATTCGCGAGGTATTTTATTTTGCAAATCTTGCTTCTCTTCTTCTGTTTGAATTTGTTTACTTTTAAAATTTTCACTCATTTGTTGAGTTGAGGCAACATTTTCTGCAAGAGATTCATTTTCTTTAGAATAATATAACTTACTTATTTCGGGGGTCTCGGTTCTGTTCTCTTTTGAAGGTATTTTTGTAATTGAATGAGAGATGTCATCGTTTCTTATGACCGTTTTGTTTCTAAGAGATTTTATTTTTTCTTGAGAAATAGAGGAACTCTTTTCCTTCGGTTCCCTTAAAATAAAAACCGCATCGCTTGACGAGGTTTGGTAACTTCCCTCTTCACGATCGGCAGGAATGAAGTGCTCTGAGGGAGGGGTTTGGAAACATCCCTCACTAATAATTTTTAGATTCTTGGATAATCCATTAGAAGTTTGGTAGCTTCCCTCCGTTTGGATTCGTGAATCGCTAGATAATTTAGGAGGAATTGGGAATTCTCTCTCCCTAAGAATTTTAAGATTACTGGACAATCCAAGGCAGGTTTGGTGATTTCCGTTTTCTTGAATTTTTGAATTTCTGGGCAATTCAGGAGAGATTTGGAAGCCTCTTCCTCCAAAGTTTTGGAGATCTGGATTTTTGAAATTAAAATTGTTATTCAATTCTTCATTTTCCTTTAAGATTTTATCTTCAGTTTTCTCTTTTATTTTTGCCTCATTTTTAAATTGATTTTCCTTTATATTCATTCTTCCATTTTCCTTTTCTTCGAGATTTTTCATTTTTATTTGATTACTTAATTTCTCAATTTTTCCATCAATTAAATTTACCTTCTCGTAATGTGTATTATTTCCACCTTCATTATTAATTTCTTCGTTTACTTCTTCTTTGTTAGTCTTGCATTTTATTTCCATAATTTCTTCTAGTTCATTTGGCATCTCGATTTTATCCTCGTGATCGTCGAGTATATCATTCAAAGGCTTGAGATACAGAGTCGGTACTTGAACTTCTACTTCCTCATCCAAAGTACTTATAACATTCAGGTAGGCTTTTCCGTCAACGTTTTCTGCTATAGTTTCCTTGGAATAAATTCCATGGGCAATTTTTAATTTAGGTATGTACCCGATTTTTATATCAGGGTTCCCTACTCTCACATAAAATAATGATTCGGATCGTGGAGCTGCGGTAATAATTTCTGGAGAAAAGAAAGGAACGTTAGTGCCTGCTACGTTTAAATAACCATTAGCATAGTCGATTTTGGAAAATGTTTGTTGAAAGAAATCGTTACCTAATATACCGGATTGTGATATAGGAAAATTACTTGACACGATATGGAATGTTACTTCTTTCCCGAAAAGAGGAAGAACGATTTCTCCGAGAGTATAAACCGGGTATTCGTTTATTCCGCTTAACTTCAAAATATTATTGTAATTGATAACTATGTCCGTGGGTATAAAATGTTTTTTAATTATATTCGGTCCTGACCCAGTATCCAATAAAAAGGTAGTTTGCGGAATCGTTTCACAAAAATTTACCTGAACAGTAGGCACGCGACTATGCTTGTCAAGATTTATGGTTACTTGGCGGGCGGTCAACACATGCTTATTTACTTGGTTTCTTTGGCTGGTGACGGGTGTGAGATCCTTCCGGACCCCTGCTGCACACCCGACGTCGAGGGTCCATCCGCGTTTCCCGAATTGTTTGCTTTTCTACGATTGTTGCTTGCAATTCGCAGTTCGCAATTCTCGAGGAGGTGCCCCTGCTCTTTGCAATATCGACAAACTACCAAATCTTTAGGTACCGCATCTACCTTTGGATTTGATCGACAATTTTTTGCGATATGCCCGAAATTATTGCAAATTTGACAGGTGATCTTTAATTTGTTCACCTCGCCGCGTTGCTCATTTTGTTTTTTCCAACAATTATTGGCCGTATGCCCTAGCCGATCACACCACTGGCAAACTAGAGAGGGCTTATTTTGAATATTAATTTTATTATTTCTACATGACTTAGCGTCATGCCCGGATTTAGAGCATAATTGACAAATGACGTTATTTTCCCGTATCATTCTAACAGACTGTCGAGTTTGAGGATCGCGTAACCGACATTTGTCGGCACTATGCCCACGTTTTTTGCAAATTTGACATATTAAAATTTCAGTTCCTAAATCGGATCCGATATGACCCAGCTGAATTGTCTGAGTCAATTTTCTGCATTTTGAAGCTGAATGTCCCTCCTTGTAACAAATTTGACACGTTTCGCGCGGCCGACTAATAATTGTTTCTCGGTCGGCAGCGCTACCTTTGCCTTGTCGCAAGTCGGTCATTGAGCGTAGTTCGCGCTCTATTCTTAATGCATCGGATACGGTTTCGTGAACATTTAAATCTCTCGCGATTCTTTGCTCAATTTCCGGTTTCAATCCTCTAATGAAACATTTGCACATGTCTTTTTCCAGTGATATTTTTACATTATGATCGGGTGGGCCATTTCCCCATGCTTTATATGCTTCTAAGATTTGTTTTCCTAACAATTTTACTCTATTTGCATAAGTAATTACATCTTCTTCATTTTTTTGATAAATGCACCCTAATTCCCCTTGCAATTGATATACGGTCTTAGATGCCCCGTATACTTGTTTTAAATATGCGGTTAATTGAGCAACGGTATCGAAATTTTGATCCTGAATTGTACGGCGCGCTTCGCCGACGATTCGTGTTCTAATTATGCGAGCAAATTGAAGCTCCGCCTCGGCGGGTAGCATGGACTTAGCTTCCTCGCATCCCTCAATAAAATAAGATAACGGAATATTTTGTCCATCAAAGAAAGGGACGGCTTCTACCGCGTACTTCAAAGAAGCGAACGGATTTGAGTGAGCCATTCCGGGTGGTTTAGTTTTAACGATAAGTTCGGGTCCCTCTATTCTTTTTACTGTATCGTCTCCCGCAACGTCGGAGTCGTCGAAACCAGGTATTAGCGTCTTGTCGCCACCTCCCAACGAACTCTCCGAATCATGCAAAGTAAGATCAAATAATTTAGGAATTTTTTTTAAGGATGTGGTGGGAGTTGATGTCTGTGTAATTGTGACTGGTTTACGTCCAGGTATACCCTGGTTTTCAACAGCAGATTTATAAATGTTATCGATTTCTTCTTTATTTGATCCGGACCTCGTAGTCATTCCTGCTCTTAAAAATTGCACTTTTCATCCCGGACGAGCCCCCAAAATTTCTCAAATGGTCTGTTACGTCCAGAATTCTCGAAATAAGTCTCTCGGGTCGGTTGGCAGGTAGAGACTTAGAGAAATAATTCGAGCGAGGTAGGAAGGACGGAACAAGCCTAATCTCTCGCACACATGTCTCCGGGCGAGTGCGACGAGTCGAATGCGTCAGGTGAGTCAGAATGTAGGTCAGGTGTCGAGGATGACGACCTATGACTCTCATTCAGACTCTTGCATTCGTGTAGTCCTTATTTTGCGTAAACGAATCGAATCGCTTTTACGCGGGATCGGACTAAGTGCAATTTTATCGGAGCGGGAATTAGAGGTGATTGAAGTAAAGAAAAATGATTGAGACTAAGAATTACAATTTATTTTAACATAATAAAAGAAATAACCAATTACAATGATAAGTGATGACTAAAAGGATAATTATTAATGTACAAATAATATTTTTGTTAGTAGAAAACATGTATAATAAAAAGAAGAAAAATCTTATGTTCTTAATAACAAAAAAAAAATTGTAATTATAACTTAAATTCTAGTTGGTTGTAAGTGTGCATGTGTAGGTGTATTTTATGATCAAGGAATTTTTAGTTATCCAGGTAGGCTTTGGAGCGAGTCGAAGATTTCTTCAAATTCATTGAGTACTCTTCGATTCGCTTCGATATTTTCATTTACTATATTCTCTACCTGTTCGGAAGTAAATAATGAATCGGAATGCGGGTTTTCTTGGGGAAACTCTAGCGCGGGGGAATATGGATCTTCCGGAGGTCTTCGAACAGGTGAATCGGAATTACGATAAAAAAAATCGGGGGAAGGTGTAGGAGGAAAGTCTGTAGGAGAAAAGGTTGAATCCCGAGGAGAGGCTAAGGGTTCTGCAAAAGGATCGAAGGTAGAAGACGGTGACCCTGGTGGTTGTTTAAAATCTGGTTCTACATGAGATCCAGGAGAGTAAGAGGGGGAAGGATAACGACAGGGGGAAAAAGAGTGTGATTCAGGGGACGGATTTGAGACTGGCGGAGATGAGTCGGTCGGTTCGTCGGAAGTACTCAAATTAATTAGAGCGTTAGGTAAAACAGAAATTTTTGCTCGCTGTTTGCGTAATTTACCGCAGAGCGACAACGATGCGCCAAGCCTCCGGAGCTTCTTATTTCGGCGATTCCGACAGTTCTTAATGGCTCTTCGAGTTTTATGGTTAGGGACTCGCTTACGCACTAAAATGAATTTGAGAATTGAGGCTACGTTCTCTCTTTCTTATAAAGGGAAATAAAATTTATATTATAACTTCTTGAAAGAGGAAAAAGGGAAAGCAAAAGAAAAAAAGGTTTGAATTAATAAAAGGAACAGAATTCTTCGTTTCCGCTGGAAGCAAAGAAAACTGCGAATTCAATCGAACGGGAGTTCGATTGTATCCAGCAGGGAATAAAGAGAGTCGTGGACCCAATCGAAAGAGCTCGATTGTATCCTACGGGAAATAAAAAGAGTCGCGGACCCAATCGAAAGAGCTCGACTGTATCCTGCGGGAAATAAAGAGAGTCGTGGACCCAATCGAAAGAGCTCGATTGTATCCTACGGGAAATAAAAAGAGTCGCGGACCCAGTCGAAAGAGCTCGACTGTATCCTGCGGGAAATAAAGAGAGTCGTGGACCCAATCGAAAGAGCTCGATTGTATCCTACGGGAAATAAAAGAGTCGCGGACCCAATCGAAAGAGCTCGACTGTATCCTGCGGGAAATAAAGAGAGTCGTGGACCCAATCGAAAGAGCTCGATTGTATCCTACGGGAAATAAAAGAGTCGCGGACCCAATCGAAAGAGCTCGATTGTATCCTACGGGAAATAAAAGAGTCGCGGACCCAATCGAAAGAGCTCGACTGTATCCTGCGGGAAATAAAGAGAGTCGTGGACCCAATCGAAAGAGCTCGATTTTATCCTACGGAAAATAAAAGAGTCGCGGACCCAATCGAAAGAGCTCGATTGTATCCTGCGGGAAATAAAGAGAGTCGTGGACCCAATCGAAAGAGCTCGATTGTATCCTACGGGAAATAAAAGAGTCGCGGACCCAATCGAAAGAGCTCGACTGTATCCTGCGGGAAATAAAGAGAGTCGTGGACCCAATCGAAAGAGCTCGATTGTATCCTACGGGAAATAAAAAGAGTCGCGGACCCAATCGAAAGAGCTCGACTGTATCCTGCGGGAAATAAAGAGAGTCGTGGACCCAATCGAAAGAGCTCGATTGTATCCTACGGGAAATAAAAAGAGTCGCGGACCCAGTCGAAAGAGCTCGACTGTATCCTGCGGGAAATAAAGAGAGTCGTGGACCCAATCGAAAGAGCGCGATTGTATCCTACGGGAAATAAAAAGAGTCGTGGACCCAATCGAAAGAGCTCGATTGTATCCTACGGGAAATAAAAAGAGTCGCGGACCCAATCGAAAGAGCTCGACTGTATCCTGCGGGAAATAAAGAGAGTCGTGGACCCAATCGAAAGAGCTCGATTGTATCCTACGGGAAATAAAAAGAGTCGCGGACCCAGTCGAAAGAGCTCGACTGTATCCTGCGGGAAATAAAGAGAGTCGTGGACCCAATCGAAAGAGCGCGATTGTATCCTACGGGAAATAAAAAGAGTCGTGGACCCAATCGAAAGAGCTCGATTGTATCCTACGGGAAATAAAAGAGTCGCGGACCCAATCGAAAGAGCTCGACTGTATCCTGCGGGAAATAAAGAGAGTCGTGGACCCAATCGAAAGAGCTCGATTGTATCCTACGGGAAATAAAAGAGTCGCGGACCCAGTCGAAAGAGCTCGACTGTATCCTGCGGGAAATAAAGAGAGTCGTGGACCCAATCGAAAGAGCTCGATTGTATCCTACGGGAAATAAAAAGAGTCGCGGACCCAGTCGAAAGAGCTCGATTGTATCCTACGGAAAATAAAAAGAGTCGCGGACCCAATCGAAAGAGCTCGATTGTATCCTACGGGAAATAGAAAGACTGAGAGTAATAGAGGGAGAAAAGGAAGGGTAGTGCAATAATACTGAATATATGAATGTTTTGAAAAATATAAATCAACAAAACAAATATCTTATGAGAGAGAGAAGGTAGTCTTATGAAGAGTAAAAATAAAAAAATAAAAATAATGGACGGCTGAGACTTACTGTTGGGTGAAGTTTGAAGGTGCGAACGATTTAGTGGTTGGCAGAGCGGATTCAGCTTACAACGGCGGACGGTTGGTCGACGGTTGGCACTCAGAGTGTTCGGATCTCACAATGCCGCGTCGAATTTAAGTACGGTGAATACGAATCCGAACGTCACAAACTCGGACATATAATGTCACGGAATGTGCGCCGGATCGAACTAGAGTGAATCGCGAAGCGAAAAATGAGCGATTGATCAGAATGAAAAAAAAAGGTGCGCTATGTGCCCGTAAGTGACTGTAAATGATTGTAAGAAAGTAAGTAAGTAAGTGCCCGCGGGCTCCGGAGCTCCTTCCTTTTATACCTGATTCTGCCTATGATTTCTATGGGATTTTAATCCGCAGGTGTACTGCTTCCTATTGTCGTCCGCGCGCTACTTTTTAATTGTACGAGAAGTGTTTCGTCTCGATGGGGTCAATCATCCGCCAAAATCGGCACGTGTCAAGGATGGACCAGCCGTATTGACTCGACTTTAGTGTATCTGCGCGGTTAAGGTAGATCATCTTTTCGAAATTTTCGGTTGCTTGGCTGCATCGATTTCGAAAGAAAAGAATTGTTACTCCACAGGACGTAACACAAGTTATTATTTTTCAAAAACAAAAAAATTTTTTTAAATCATTTAATTTGGTAAAGATGTTTCTTTTATTTGGATTAATAAGCAAATAAAAAAGTTGAAAATTGTAGAAAATATATTAAAAAACCAAAATAATAATTTTGGAGAATAAATGGATATTTCATACAGGTAACATGACGAATATAGATAGATAGATAGATAGCTAAATGTTGATTGTTCTTCTTGGGGATACAATTTTTTACAAACGTACAAAAATCAAATATTTAGCCCTTTTTTAATTGCTACCTTAAACCTTTTCTTTTATAGTTGGAAAACGCCTTTATGGGTCCCCGGTCCTGTGGGGACAGGAACGCGGGGTACGTGAGACTCGCCGACCTAACTAGTAGCCGGCATACTCACTAAAATCCAACTTTTTCCGGCGTCTCGGCTTGGGACGGATCGCGGGATCGAACTAAGCATGCACCGCGATCTGTCCTAGCTCAAACGGGTTCCCGCCCGAGAGCAGGAAACCCCCTCCGGAGTTAGCGGCCAGAGCTTGACCGAAGTCGAGCCCGTGTCACCCGAACCGGGATACCGGGTGTGCGTCGGACCCCCCTGGAAGAGGGCCCTAGGTGCGCACTTCCGCATTCCAAGTCCCGAGACGGGTTAGCCGGGCAACTACCCCGCCGCTGATTCCGCCCGAGGCGTACTTCCTCAACAGTGGAGAGGGTAGGGCTCTCTGTCCGGTTTAGCCAGCGCTGTGAGAGTCCCCCTCCCCACTGTTCTTTCCTGGCCATCCTTCCTTCACCTCTCTAAAGAAGGGAGAAGGGAAATGCAGCCGCGCCAGTGGGATTGTCTCCGGCGGCGACCAATCCGTCACCGCCAGGACACTGGAGATCTCTGATTTCAGGCAGGGAAAGGGCGACGAACTCGCTTTCTCCCTGCCCACCGCCCGCGGTTTTTCGTTAAGGGGGAGGAGGTGGTCCCTGCTAATGTTGTTGCAGAAACCTTCTGCGCCTCCCCCCCTTTTTGCCCCTCTCTGGCGGAGCGTCAGGAGCCTCCTCCCGCGCCCACTCTGCCGCCTTTTTCTGCGACATGACAGTGTCGCAGAAGGAGGCTACCGCCGCCCAATCGTCAGCATTGGCAAGCATCCGTCCCAGCATCGTGGGAAGGTCAAGACCGGCCTCTATCCTGTCGGCGAAGGCATGGCGCTCGACAACCCAGGCCGGGCACACCTCTAGGGTGTGTTGCGCCGTGTCCCTTGCCTCTGGGCAGTGGTGGCACCTCGTGGTGGCCTCCCGCCCAACCTTCTCGTGCAGGTACTCTCCGAGCACCCATGCCCGGAGAGCACCTGCGTTACATGGAACGAGAGACCCCCGTGCCGCTACCTACCCATTCGCTAAGAACGGGACCAATAGCCTCGACCACCCTCAAGCCAGCCCTGGCGTGGGGCAGACGTCCCGCCAGTGCTCGACCACCTTTCGGCGGGCCTCATTCCGCCAAGCTTCCAGCATCCGCTGGGTAGCAGGCTCGCCCCCGCGGGCAAGCTCCTCCTTCCACTCGTGGGTGTTCGCGAGGGAACGCCACATACGACCACGGAGGCGAGCCCGCCAGCAAACACCCGCCTCCCAGGAAATGTTGCGGTACGCACGCGTGACCCTGATGGCCATCTTGCATTGTTCCCTTTGAAGCAACCGTGTATGTTGTTATTGTTGGCCACCAGGGCCCCGCACCACACAGGTGTCCCCTACATTGCCATCGACCGCACCACCCCCATATAGAGGCGGCGTTCCGAGAGGGTTTTCGGATGGACCGCGCAGGTTGGGCATTAGCCGGCTGAAACTAGAGACAGCGGCACCCAACCTGGCGGCCATCCACTCAAAGTGGGGCTGAAAGCCCCATTTCAAGTCAAGGATCAGTCCCAGATATTTCATCTGGGACTTCACCTCGACCCGAGTGCTCTCCACCAGGAGGCTCCTGAAACGCGGGCCTTTCTCGCCCCGCCCCCCGAGCCAAAGCACCTCCGTTTTATTGAGGGCTACTTTTAAGCCCAGGCGGCGGATCCTCCTCAGCATTATGCCGAGCCCGTCCTTCGCGGTGCGTCTTGCCTCTCCCCAGGTGCTACCCGAGATGACGACTAGGGTGTCATCGGCATAGCATACCAACGACACCCTCGCAGGGAGGCGGTGATCCAGGGCACGATCGTACCTTATATCCCACAGGATCGGTCCTAGGACCGAGCCTTGCGGCACCCCTCTGCTGACCATTCTGCTCATGGTGACGCCGTCTCGGTCCCTACAGGCGACCACTCGGTCGCCGAGATAGGCCCCGACAACCTCCTCTAGGTAGGGAGGAACCCTTTTTCTTTGGAGGCCCTCCCTAATCTTCTCCCAGGGTGTTGAAAGCGTTGGCAATGTCTAAGCTTATTGCCAATACCACCCTGCCCCGGTTCATCGATTGCGATCGACCAGAAATCTCAACCGCTGGATCGCTCCAACGGTTGATCTCCCCGGCCAAAAGCCGAATTGGGTGTATTCCAAGTCGGGGCCCACCGTTGACATATGCGTCACGAGGCGAGACGCTATGACCCTCTTGAAAAGTTTGCCCACCTCGCCTATCAGACAGATAGGCCGGTGGGCAGAGGGGTCATCCCCGGGCTTCCCCTCTTTGGGGATAAGGACGAGCTCGGCTTCCTTTCATAGTCTGGGGAACCGCCCCAGTTGCAGGCATCTGTCAAAAAGGTGCCTGAGGCGGTCCTGAGACGCTGAGTGCAATAGCCCATACGCGCCCCGGTACCCCATCGGAGCCGGGGGCACCATTCTTCCTCCTCATTCGCTGGATGGCCCTGGTCAGTTCACCCTCGGTGAACTTGAGGTCTTCCGACCACCGAATGCGTTCCCTGACCAGGGCCGGGTCCTCTTGGGGGCGGGCCTCTTCTTCCGGATATGTCGGGAAGATGGCAGCGACAACCTCTCTTAGAAACCCCGGATCAAGCGACTCCGTTGTAGGGGGCGCCGCCTGTCGGTGCTTGTTCCTGACAAGGCGGTACGGGCGCCCCCACGGATCCCCGTCCAGGGTTTCCAGCAACTCCCCTCAGGCATTGGCCTTGGACTCAGCAATGGCTGCCTGGAGGGCCTTCCTCGCGGCCCGGTACACCAGGTAGAGCCGGGCCGTTTCTTCCTCTGCCACCTTTCTTCTCCGACGGTACCTCGTGTACTGGCGACGCGTCGAGTTGCACTCCTGTCTAAGAAATGCAATCTCCGGCGTCCACGATACATGGCCTTCTTTTTTGGAGGCCCGCCCACATGGCACCGGGGCATGGCGACGTCGCAAACCTGCGACATCGCCTTCCGGAACCACTCCGCCTCCTCCACGTCGCCTTCCTCAAGGGAAACTTCCCAGGACTTGGCGATGACAGCGACCATTGCCCCGTCCAAGTGCTTTAGGGACCATCGCGGGGGGGGCGCCATCTGGTCTTTCAGGCCGGGCGCACGGCTCTCTCACCGGACTCGGTTAGGAGACCTCCATCACTATATACCGATGATCAGACAAGGTCTCCTCATCCGAGACCGTCCATTCAGTAATTTTGCCGTGCGCCTCAGGGGAGCCCATCGTTATGTCCACGATGGAGCTCCCCCGGGCCGCCACACAAGTAGGCACCGATTCCCTTGATGATATGGAGATCCAGTGCGGCAGCCCAGTTCTCCAACATCTCGTTCCTGGTGTCCGTGACTGGGCAACCCCAGTCAGCGGACTTTGCGTTGAAATCGCCCGCCACCAGCAACCAGCCTGGCTGCAGGCGGCGGACGACCCCATCGATCTCCTCGATTTTGTCTTCAAAGTCTCCGTGCGAGATGTTGGGGGAGATATACACCCCCACGACGGCCCAATCCCCCCATCGGCAGGCGACATACCCCTCGCCCCTAGCTACAGGGACGAGAGAGGAGGCAGCGCTTCTTCCCTTACTGACGATCGCGACCAGCCCCGCCGTGTCACCCCGCCACCTGCTATCGGCAGGGGGGACGGCATAGGGCTCGACCACGATCGCCACCTCAATGTTCCACTCCACCATCGCCTGGATCAACAGATCCTGAGCTCTGGCGGAGTGGTTCACGTTGGTTTGGAGGAGGCGATGACAGTCCATTAATGAGCCGTGTCCACCTCTCCTCCTGGCTACTTCCTGCTCGCATTGCGCCCGGTGCTGGGCTCTCCTCTGTATCTATGTTTCCTGCTGATGCAGCATCAGAGCTGCAAGAGTTTGCAGCTCCGACGCGCTTTTTGCTATCCTCCTTCTTCTCAGGAGGGGGATTACATGCCGGTCCTCCATAACGATGTCCCTCCGGCCTGCCCAGGTCGGCGTACAAAGGACATTTAAACTCCTTCTCGCAGAGGCTAGCGACGTGCCCCTCGTCACTACATCTGTAGCACCTGCCATCCCGGTTTACCGGGGAGTTGCAGGTGCTAATTGTCCAGCCCTAAGACATTTGAAACACTGGGCAGGCCTGGCCCTCAGTGCTTCTACTCTGGCCATCATCCAGCCAACCTGGACACGCGCCGCCTCCGCAAGTTTCTTGGCTGCCGCCGAGGGGCATCTGATCCATACTGATCCTAGCGGCCGCCTAATAACACCAACCTGTACCTTCCATGCTCCACATCCTCCTACTCTGGCCATAGCCTCCGCCACGGCCTGAGAGTCTGTGAGGTCATCCAGACCCGACAGACGGAGCTCAGTCATCTTCACGGGTCTGGGGATCTTCACCTCTTTACAGTCTAGCTCCGAGCGGAGCTTGGCAGCCAAAGCATCCGCCTTTTTACTACTCTGCTCCCCGGGAACTTCATAAATAATAGCCCCGGTGAGCGCCCTCCTGGGTTAAAGGGACGGAATTCCTAAACTCCTGAGGTCTATGTTGTTTTGGACTTTGCTCAGGGCTGCTGCCACCGTGACTTTGCTGTTGTCCACCGCCGTAAGGACAACAGCCGCGCGTTTTGAGACCCTGATTTTAATTAGTTTAGAGGGGCCCGTGTCCGGCTTTTTTCCCGTCCTGGGAGCGGGTTTTTTGTTCCCCAGATGGGTGGGGGCCACCGTTTCCCTGCCCTTGGAAGCCAGTTTAGTACTTGCAGCCGTCTCGGCTGCTTTCTTTACCTTCTTCTTGGTCTTCCTGCCAAGGACCGTGGTCCATGCCTCTTCTTGGCAGGGAGCATTCCCCTCAGAAGAAGCAGGCGCAGCCGCTGTTTCCCTTTCCCTGAGTTTCTTGCCAGGGTTGTCCTTCTGGACCTACTTCTTACTAGGTGGCACCTCCACTCTGGGAGCCTCTATTTCAGCGCTGCTCCTGCCCGGCTTGCCTCCCAGTGGGGGCCTTAGCTGCTTGTCGGGCAGCAGCCTGTTTTGGAGGGCGTCAAAGTGGGCACTTATCATAAGTGCCACCTGGTTTAAAACCCTGTTTATTAGGGCATCTTCCCTGTTCTGGGGGTCCTCTTCCAGGTTTGTAGGGAGTGCCACATTGTGGTTCCGTGTTCCTGGGAGGCCCGCCGTCACGCGGTGCACGTTCGCCGCCGGAGAAACCGCAACGGGCTTACCGCGGCGTCTACCAGCCATCGGGGGGATCCCATCAGCCCTTGGAGGGAGGAGGTTGGACTCGCGGGTTTAAGAAACATTGATTGACTCATCATCCGACGAGTCCTCAATCCGTCTGGGTTTTCTTTTTGTTATTGGACCCTTTCCACGTGTTTCCGCTTGATGAGCGGCAGAAGTTTCTTTTGCTTCAAGCCGGCGTTTTACTTCGGCAAGCTCTCCCCTCAGGAGATCCACCTCTCGACGCAGCTTGCCGTTGGCCAACTGGATGCAAGCGATCTCCTCTGTTCGGGATCTTGTACCGATTTCTTTAAAGGCTCCTTCTACTATGGTGGCAATTTCCCTAAGGGCTTTTTTTGAAGTCCCCTTCACGCCTTTTTTGTAATCTGCCACCTCTCTGACCCTGGCCATGCCTGAGTTGACCTATCCTCTCAGTCTCCTTTAAAGTGAGTTCACCGGGTTTGACCCAGGACTCACCAGAAGTGGGTTTAAGCCCCAGTGCTTTGGCTGCTGGGTTTTCTTTATCAGCCTTCGATTGACGGTCTAGGTTCGCCTCCTCCTGTGCATACTGATCCTCCCTATCCTCCGCAGATAGGGTAAGCCTGGGCTTCTTCACCTTTCCTGGGCTTTGAGAGGAGGACGCCCCCCTCCTTTTCCGGCTAGCCGATGTTAGATTTGTCGCAATACTCGCGTCCGTCTTGGCGGACATGTCGTTATCCTCCCCTGAACTATAGATCGGAGGCATATCAGGTTGGACGACAACAGATACACCCTCACCACCGATGTAAGACCCATTAGGGGTTGCATACCGGTCGGCAGAAAGCACCGAGGAGCCCGCGAGCACCTGTTGTACAGGTGGGTACAGAGGGCCCCCCATGGGATTAACTCCCAACGTCGGGAGCGTGGGAAACTCCGTCAGAGTGAGTGGAGGGTTAACCGTAACGTTCTCCACCACTCTAGGGAAAACCACTTTGGGAACCCTAAAACACTCTTTCTCACTCACTTGGGTAGAGCTGAAAAGCTCGAAATCAGAGGTCACCCGCTGAGAATCGGTCCCAGGTCTTCCACTCCTACTATGCCAGCCGGCAGGCAAGCAGGCATACCACCCTTCTTTTCGTTTTTATTAGGTATTGAAGAATAAAAATCCATATATTAGTGAAATCCCATGTCCCGTGACGGCTGTACCGACCGGCGTATCTCCCTCCCCCCCTGCAACGTGGGAAGGGGGTGCCCCGGGTACTCCCGGGGGGGTCGGCTTATGGCGCAGGCACCGGGAATTACTCATCCGGTGCACGGGCCTCCAGCCTCTTACTCACCGCGGGCGGGGCAAGCCCCAGACTCCCGCAGCTTTCGGGGGTCCCCCACCTCAGACAGTGAGGGCACCGTCACGGGTGGCGCCACCCGGGGGGCCCCACGGACAGATCGGGCAACGGAAGCGACGCCCCCTCCGCACCCTAATCGCCGTGGCGACCAGCACGTCTGCCGTGAGGTACACGGCCCTCACGACAGACACACCACTACCCAGCTTGTGTCCCGCTTCGGAAGGGGCGCCGTCGCGGAAACACCGGGCACTTGCGTCTCACCCCGAGCCCTGCCTCTGAATATTACCGAGCGGCCTTGGGGCCGGCCCGGCCCGTAACCTCGGGGAGAGTTTCCCACGAGGTGCGCGTCGGACTGTCCACCGCCGCTCTGACCTTGCCTCGGAATACTTTCGGGCGGTCCAGAGACGGCCCAGCCCGCTGGGTCCGGGAGTTCCGGAATCCCTACGGCCCGTCCACCATGTACGATGGGACCAAGACGCCCTGCTCCGGGAAAACTCCCCTCGCAAGAGCGTCTGGTCCCGCAGCACTCGCCCCGGACCCCAACCTCGGAAAACGTCCGAGTGGCTCCGGGGCTGCGCGGGCCCGAAACCCCGGGGAGAATTTCCCACGGGGACCGCGCCGGAGCATCCACCGCCGCTCCGACCCAAACCCGGATCAATTCCGGGCGGCCCGGAGACGGCCCAGCCCGACAGGTCCACAGACTCCGAGATACTGCCGGCCCGTCCACCTCTCCGGGGTACCGACTCCCCCCATGCCAGGACGCGAGCCGCAAAAGCGACACTGTCCCCAGACACAGAGGTTATCGGTCCCCCTCTTCGCAAGAGGCCCTCCTCGCCATGCGCCTTGGGTCATGCGTTCGTTTTCACGCTGAAAAACGAACGCCTTCACTGGTGATCTCTTAGCCCGTTTCCCGCTAAGGAAATGGGAGCCCTCTCACCACGTCAAGGTGGATCACCGTCGAGGGGGAAACTGCTACCTTATATCTAACCTAACCTAACTTACCCATTTTTTTTACATAGGGAAATTCTTATGGATACCCCTCTCTTCCGGGGGTAAGGGCGGCGGTTATGCCGGACTCTTACCGGCTAAAACCCCATGGTGATCTACCTTTACATAAGACGTGAGGGGCGCCCCGGGCTTGCGAAGGCATACTCCAACGGGCGCCCCCCAAGCCTTTTTCCTTCTTCCATTTGACGCGGGAGAGGGCCGTCCTGGCTGGAGACCGTTGCGGGACCACCACGCAACGGTCTCCCCTGCCGTGGAGCTGCGTGCAATGGGATAGGGTGCCCCCGCACCCGATCCCTGCAGCTCCCAGCAGTCTTGGGCTGGAGGGCATATCTCGCCCGTTCCTCCTTCCAACCCGTGACTGTTATGGGGAGTTTTTATGAGGCCCGTGCATATGCTCTCCTCCCCGGTCTCTTTTTGCGGCAGGGAGCGGCGTTTGGGGCCGACTCCTTCCTTCTCTCGTTGCTCTCCTTCTGTGAGATGACAGACTTACAGAAGGAGAGCGCGGCTGCCCAGTTCTCCTCCCCTTCGAGCATGGCACGCACCATGCTCTCTAGGGAGAAGTCAGCCTGGGTGATGTCCAGGGCCCGGAGTAAAACCTGACGGTCATCATCCCATGCTGGACATTCCAGCAGGGTGTGATCCGCCAAGTCCATCCAAGCCTTACAGTGGTGGCACACACTGGTGGGTTTACGTCCTATTCGGTGCATGTACTCACCGAAGCAACCATGCCCGGTGAGCACCTGCCCCAGCCTGTAGGTGAGGGATCCGAAGCGCTGTCGGCCCACCCATTCCTTCAGAACGGGCCCGATGGCACCGACGACGCGAGAGCCCATCTAGGGACAGGCTCTCGCCCCAATCCTCGACAGCACGCCGCCTCGCTTGGAGGCGCTGCACCTTTGTGTGTCCAGGCAGCCCCGGGGGCCCGACGGCGCGCGCATTTCTCTGTGTACGCATCAGCGTACACACGCGCCTCGAGCACCCACGGGAGCGCCCCGGCCACTAGCATTGCCGCCACAGTGGCGATGATCCGGTAACCCCGTGCGACACGGATAACCAGCCCCCGTTGAACGGTTTGTAAGAGCTCCTTTAAACGATGGCTGGCCGCCACGTCGGCGTACCACACGGGGGCGCCATATAGCGCAATCGACCGGACCACGCCGAGATAAAGGCGGCGAGCTCTACCTCCGGGTCTCCCGAGATTAGGCATCAGCCTGCCAAGATTGGCAGACACCGCCCGCACCCGAGGGACTAACCGCAGGAAGTGCGGCACGAAACTCCATCTGCTGTCGAGGATGAGACCCAGATATTTCATCTGGGTCCCAATTGGGACTTGGACCCTCTCTACGGTTAACTGGGCCCTGCGCGATGGTCCCCTCACCCAAGGTCCGGCAAACCAGACGACCTTGGTCTTTTGGGGAGCCAGGCGTAAGCCCAGAATCCGTATACGACCCACCAGGTATTCGCCACCCCGGCCTCGGCGAGGCGAATGGCACTCCTCCAGTCTTTGGCCCAGGCCAGCCGCGAGTGAATCTCACTCGCATTTCTCTTTCCTTATTATTTTTTATATTTTCGCGCTTACTTGTTTCCACATTGTTTTCATTCTCCTCATTAAACAATTCGCTGATATTAAACTTATTTTCATCTTTTCCATCATCCATCATATTTTTCTTTTCTTCAATGTCTACACCGCGATTGTCCTCACTTATATTATTTATCCCCTTATGTGTAAAACTCCTCATAGTATTTATTTTTGTGTTTTCCCGATTATTTTGCGAATTCTGTTCCGGCAGCGTGACCCGCTCAAACGACACCCACGACGGGCGGATGACCGCATCCCGCAATCTAATCTCTAGTTTTTTATAGTCAATTATGCCCTCATTGTGAGCGAGCCATTTCGATCCCAAAATTACCTCCGCCGATAATTGCGGGACAACCAAAAAATTTGTGTCGATTCTCTGTTGATCAATTTTTATTTCCGTAAAAATCTGTTTTTTTATCTGAACGTATTTGTTCCCAATTGGATTATAGATTCGTATACTATTCACGGGCAACACCTGCACACCATCTTTCCGACTTAATTTCTCATATACCGCGTCCGAGATGCAAGACTCACAACTTCCCGTATCAATTACCGCTCTGTACACGCCGTCAGAAATCTTTACCTTTACAATTGGGCATCCAATGTCCGTCCCTTCGACATCCCCATGCCCAGTCTCACCGTTCTCAACTCAATTTTGTAGGTCCTCCTCAATATCAACATCTTCTCTGCTCGAAACGGGACCCTTTTCTTTCGAGCACGCAGTTAGTTTAAATGTTTGTTCATCGTATTGAAAGAATGCTGCGAAATATCAGTTGAGTTAGTGTTCATGTTTATATTTGCGCTGCCTGGAACCGCGGGAGGTATATTTTGAATTCTTGGCATCCAAGGTTGTACTGACTTGTTTACCCAATCATACGACTTCGTTTGATCATAATTATTTTGGTGATTTTGATATTGCTGATTCTGATGATTCGGATTTATCTGATTCTGAAAATTTTGATAATTTTGATTCTGGACATTTAAATTCTGATAATTTGGATAATTTTGATTCTGATGATTATAATAATGATTTCTACCTGTGCTATTAAATCTCGCTCTATTCTGTGTGCCATATTGATATTTATATCTATTTCCGTTATACAGATTTTGTTGGTTCACAGCTTTATTTCTATTTCTATACATATTATTCTGATTACCCAATCTATCATTATTATCCTTCGCATTTAATTTGCTATCCTGAACATTTAAGTTTCTAATTTGGGAGTTTGAACTCTCCTTTTCCAACTCGTTTTTCTCTTCTTTTTTCTTTACTGGATTTAAATCTATATATTGCAATCTCCTAACGATAGTCTGTTCATCCTCAAAATCAGCCCCAGCTAACGCCTCCCGCGCCCTCCAAGGCAGCTGCTGCGCAATCTTAAAATTAACTTCGAAATTTAGCATTTGTGGCTCAAAATATTGTGCTAATCTCCGCTGTTCCGAGAAAAAAGCCTCCAGCGATTTGTTTTTCTCCTCATATCGTCTATTTTGCCATTTCTCTTTGATTTTTATTTGTATAGGTATCGAGAAGAATGCTTTCTTAAAATGCTCTTTAAATAGTTCAAACGTTATTTAATTTTGCTTATTATTTTCAAACCAATATTTTGCTTTTCCATCTAAACTATTTCCTATTACGAGCACTCTTGCCGCGTTCGCAATATTTTTTACGTTCAAATAATTCTCAAGATCATTTAAATATTCGATTGGATGTTTCTCATCCTCATCTTTAAATCTGGGAATTTTAATGTCTAGGTGCATTCTTTGGAAGTCTACTAGCAAACTCGGTACAGCCGCGCCACTCTGATTACTTATCACGCTATTGATATTTTCGCGCAAACTTCGCGTCTGTTCCCGCTCCTCACTACATTTTAGGCGTAATTCCTGCAACTCACGCTCTATTCTATTGAATTCCTCCTGTCTTTCACGCAATCTTATCACTTCCGCGTTTAAAGCGTTATATTGGCTTAATTGTTCTTTTATTTTTCTAATTTTGTCCTCCATTTTTATTTTTTCACCGATACTTTGCCTTTTATCAATCTTTTTTGTACTAATGTTTTTCTCAATACCTTCCGCCGCTTTCTTAGCCGAATTACGCGTATCCATTCGAATCACTCATACAGTCATCCAAGGCCACATTCCGATCTGAGAGTCAATATTTACCGTTTTCTAACTTTTCGTTCGGGCGCCAAATGTAACGTAAATCGGGTTTAGGAGACCAAGAATGAATGCACAAGCGATGCAATGAATTGAAGGATTAATTATATTTGCGATATGCCTCAAGACAATGGACTGAACAAAATTGATTGGGCGCAGTCCCACAGGCGGGACCAACGATTATCGAAACGTATCGTATGCGCGTGGATCATTAAGAGAGAGAGAGTACGACCTGACGTGATTTTCGATGTCGAAGCGCCGTGAAAACGAAGGCGATTTTGCACCTTTGATGATAGTCAAACCCAGTGCTGCGATGCCGTGCTGTGGCTTGATTCGGAGCTGCAGGACCTCACACGTTCTCCCGTGTTCGGTGTTCCGCGCCTTGCGTCCGGCTCCGTCGGCGCTTTTTCTTGGGAATCTTCTTTATCCTCCTAGACCCCGGAGCTCGCGTCAGCGCATCCCCGACTACGCCTCACGAATTCCGGACTTCTTCCGAATTAGATCTTTCGCCCAGGCCAGTCCGAACACCTCTAATCTGATTCTCCTGTCCCCGGCTCCTTTCCTTCGCCACGCTCCCGTCCTGCCATTACTTTTATCCTTCTCCTTCTCACATTCCATCGCTCGCCTCGCTCGTCGCGCTTTTCCCTTTCCGCTGGGCACATTTCCCACTTTCTCCTAAACCTGTCTCTCTCCTCTCTCTTCCTACTCTCTCTCTTACGCGCCTCGCAATTCCATTGAACGCTCTAATTCGCTACATCCTCTTACTCTCTCCCTCTCTTTATTTTCTTGCCCTTCTTGTAGTACCTTTCGCACTTCCCCCCTCAACACCTACCACTCTCTCTCCCTCTTCTCTTCCTCCAGAGATCTCTCTACCTTTTCCCTCCAAATAACTCCTTTCCTACCTTTGTCTACTCCCATCACTTTACTTTACAATCTCTTCCTTCAAACTTTTACCCTCCCCTTTAACCAAAATCACTGGGAAGTTGTCCGAGTCCACATTCTCCGCCACCTCCACCCTTAAAAATCTATCCCATACTTTCCCATTTCTTGTCACGTAGTCTAGTACCGATTCCCCTCTTGCTCCTGCGTACGTCCACATCCTCTCCCTATCTCCTTTACCGCACCCATTATACATAAGTCGTCTTATTTCCTTCAATTTCTCAACCAGTACTCTTTTTTCTCTGTTTATTTTTTTATCCCTTGACTTTCTCCCTACCTATTTCCCTCTTTCGTCTCTCCGCTCCAACCACCCGTCCAACTCCCCCGTCCTCGCATTAAAGTCCCCACTCATTATCGTTCTCATTCCATCCCTCTTCTCCTCCACCCAATCCCTAATTCTAGCCCATTTCTTTTCCAAGTCTTTATTTACATAAACCCCAATAGTCCTCCACCTCTCCTCTTTATTCTTATCTTTGTTGTTATTATCTCTTCTATTTCTTCCAGCTTTTTTTCCTCTATCTTCTCTATCTCTTTTCTTACTCCCATCTACATCTCCCCCCATTGCCCTACTTTTCCTATTTTTCCTTTTAACTAGTTGCACGTTCGATTTAAATTCCCTTGGTAACCTTTGTTTCACTTTGTCTCAGCATTTTATCTCTATCCACGTTTCTGCTAACACCACCACATCCCATTCCGCAATCCCCCTCCAGAAATCTTTATTTTTATTTCCTACTCTTGCCACGTTCCAAAAAGCTATTTTCCTTATCCTCATCTTCTCATTATTTTGTTCTCTATCTTGCCTTCTTTTTTCCCTAGCGTCCCTTTTCCTCTCTACTCTCTTCTCCTTAATATTCTCCTCGTTGTTCTACTACCTGCCTACCTCCCCCGTTATCCTCTTTTTTCCTTGCTTTTTTCCTTTTACCACCCTCTTTTTTCCTTTCTTCGTATTCCTCATCATTCTGCTTTCTCTTTCCTTTCCTAATCTATCCCTCAAAATTTCCCCTTTTTTATCCCACAACCACTATTCACCTTATATTTTCACTTTATTATTTCCTACGAACATCCTTGCCCTTTTCTCCCTCCTCCATCCTTGCCCCTTGCACCCTCCTTTGGTCTAGCCACCTCCCTCATCTTCCATCTGCTTTGCCTCTCTTTCCATGTTAAATCATCCTCTATCCATATTTTTTTTCCTTTCAACACCTTCTTTCTCATAACCTTTTTCTTTTCTATCTCCGATTTTAATCTCACTACTGCCATTTCCCCCATTGCTCTCTGCCTGCCTTAATCCTTTTTACCTCCTCTATCTCTACTTTTACCCTAATTTTTTTAAGTATCTCCCTCACTTTATTCTCCACTTTTTCTCCATTTTCCTTATATCCTTTTAACACTACATTCCTTCTTTTTTCCTGTTTTTCTTTCATTTTAAAATCATTTTAATTTTCCTAATTTTCTCCTCCATTCCCCGGCTTCTTCACCCCTTATTTTTTCTCTTTCCTTACTCTTTAGCTCGTTGACCTTTTTTCTAATTTCTCTATTTTTCTCCCCTCTTCGTTTATTTTTAGCCCTTTCTCCTACTTTTTCTCCAGCTATTTTATTCTTTTCTCCATCTTACTTCTTTCCACCCTTCAATCTTTTTCCGCCTTTCTTATCTCCTCTAACTTTTTCACAATGCCTTTTAAGCTCTCCTCCATCCTCTCCTATTTCCTACTACACCTCTCTCACCTCTTCCATCATCAATATCACCTCCCCTCCCTCTCCCTTCTTCTTTCTCTTGGCGGCGTTCTTGGTGTTTTTTTGCTTCTCTTAAATTTATCTTCTTCCTCCTTTTTAGTTTCCTCTATCCCCTCCGTCATATCTCTTTTTCTCTTTCATAATTCCAAACTTCCACTGCATTTTCTTCTTCTCAATTCTTTTAAATCCCCTCTTTTCAACCCCTTCCTTATCTCTTTCTTCGCCACTTCCATCAACGCTGCTATTTTGCTTTTGTCCATTCTTCCTCCTACTCCTGCTTGGTTTCCGCTTTTTTCTATTTCCTTATGACGTCTTCCAATTAGACAAGCCAAACGGAATGCGTTTATGAACGCATTACTGTGCGTACGCGCCTTTACTCGTGCGCGCTTCGTCTTCTTTCCTTCCCCCCTTTCTCACTCCCAGCTTTCTCACAATTCTTAACCTTTCAATCTTACGTACAGACCGTGCCATTAATGCCTGGGTCACCCATTTTAGGGACCTCGTATTTTTCTTGTTTATTTACGTTCATGACCGAATTTTGCGCGCGACCACGAATGTGTCGTGGTGTTAGTAGTGTTTTGACAGCTAGCCGTTCTAACCTCGATTTTGATTGGTCAAATTTCTGAAATATTCTAAAAGAATATTTAGTAATAAAGCCAGTTGTCCATTAGGAATTAAAGAAAATTACTCAATTTAATCGAAAGGAAGTGAATTGAAGCATTTGATACGTCAGATAAGTAGTATTAAAAAAAATAAAATAAAATTGCTAATAAATTGTTTGTTATTAAGAAAATATATTTTGTGAGCTGTTTTTCTTATTTACAGGTAATAATAAATAAGCGAAAGGAGTTAACAACGGAGCGTTTGGGGCAACAAGCATTTTATTAGATACAAGAACAGAAATAATACCTAATCATGAGATATTTGACAGAATGTAATGGTAAAGTAGTTCAATATTACTGATTTTGCAAGAATGGATATTGTATGGTTGGATATTGTGTACATGTAATAACAATCATTCGATATCTGAGATATGCATAATATCTTGACAAAGATATCTATGATCTAGCTAGCAAGATCAGCTAACGATGTATTTGTTGAGTTTTAGTGAACTGATAATAAAAAAGAAGTAAATAAAGTTTATATGTTTGCCAGGACCCAAGTTTGGCAAGAGAGCATGACGTTTTTTCTTGCTGAAAGGCCAGTAGAGTCCAGAGCGTTCATCTTAGTGCTCGCATGCCATTATCTTTATATTTTGTACTATGAGCAGCTGGACAAAGGGAATGCATCAATGCACTGCTATGTTAGAAAATGTTGCAACCAGCTATGGACATCCCTCTTCAGGGCTTCAGCACCTGAGGCGCCTGGAAAAATTAGTATACCACTTAAGAACAACATTGTTCAATGTTTAAACAGGTTTAAATTAATATATTATTTTTTGATACATACATATTTTAAAATTACCTGCACTCTTGTTTAGACGCACATATTGATTGTATGTATTAAAGAATAATATATTAATTTAAACCTGACTGAGGAACGAACAATGTTTTCAAGTAGTATACTAATTTTTCCAGGCGCCTTAGATGTGGAGGCTCTGAAGAGGGATGTCCATAACTGATTTCAACATTTCCTAACATAGCAGTGCATCGATGCATCCTCGTTGTCCAACTGCTCATTGTACAAAATATAATGATAATGGCATGCGAGCACTAAGATGAATGCTCTGGACTCTACCGGCCTTCCAGCAAGAGAAAACGTCATGCTCTCTTGCCAAACTTTGGTTTTGGCAAACATATAAACTTTATTTACTTCTGTTTTATTATCAGATTCTCTAAAATTAAATAAATACATCGTTAACTGATCTTGCTAGCTCATAGATATCTTTGTCAAGATATTGTGCATATCTCAGATATCGAATGATTGTTATTACATGCACACAATATCCAACCATACAATATCCATTCTTGCAAAATCAGTAATATTGAACTACTTACCATTACATTCTGTCATATATCTTATGATTAGGTATTATTTCTGTTTTTGCATCCAATAAAATGCTTGTTACCTCAAACGCTTCGTTGTTAATGCTCCTTTCGCTTATTTATTATTACCTGTAAATAAGAATAACAGCTCACAAAGTTTATTTTCTTATTAACAAATAATTTATTAGCAATTTTATTTTATTTTTTTTTAATGCTATTTATCTGACGTATCAAATGCTTCAATTCACTTTCTTTTGATTAAATTGTGAGTAATTTTCTTTAATTCCTAATGGACAACTGACTTTATTACTAAATATTCTTTTGGAATGTTTCAGAAATTTGACAGATCAAAATTGAGGTTAGAACGACTAGCTGTCAAAACACTACTAACACTACTATACATTGGTGGTCGCGCACGACATTCGGTTATGAACATAAAAATGACCAAGAAAGAAATAAGGTCCCCAAAATGGGTGACCCAGGCATTAATGGCACGATCTGTACACTTCTATTCACTTAATTTCTTTCAACCCTTCACCACTTTCTCTTCGCACGCACTCCATCTCTCAGCTCCAACTACTCCGCTTTCTCACACACTCCACTCTCCCCCTCTCCATCTTCCACTCACTCTCTGCCTCTATCTAGATCAAGATTCCACTAATACCGCTCACTTCTATGCTTAATCGCTTCGGAAACAGAAATCTTCAACACGAACATATATAACCTTATAATGACGACAAAGTTCCTTGTAAAAGTTTTCGAACCACTTTTAGTTTTGTTTTTTATTACTTCAAAAAATTTTTTCATTATAATAAATGGTAACTTGAAGATAGAAAGTAAGGAATATGCTTTGTATCCGTTGTTCATATTAACTTAAATAATTTAAGAAAAGTAACACTTTATTAAATTATTATAAAGATATATAAATAATATACATATATATTTTAATATATTTCAATAGTCCAGACAAAAGTAAAATATACTATTTTTTTAGCTAGACAATTATCTCGAATATTTTACATAGATAATAATAAAGATTATATAAATATAAATATATATATATATATATATTTTTTTTTTTTCTAGATGGAATAAATTTGGATACTTTGTACAGAAACACTGTACAGATGTTCCATCCAAACATGTAATATGGTATCCAGGTTTTAAATTTACTACAAACAAATTTATACACGCAATTATTAAGGCAATTTTACATTTTTTGCCCGCTCTTATCTTAGATTTTATATTAAAAGCCCGAGGCCACAATCCCATGTAAGTATTCCTTTGAATGAATCATAAAAAAATTTTATTTCTAATAATAAATACACCATTTTTTTCTAGAATGTTAAAGTTATATAAAAGAGTAGATCTCTCCGCCAAAACGGGAGAATATTTTTCTACCCATGAGTGGATGTGGCACGTAAAAAATATAATTAAATTAACTAAATTTACAAGAGCGCACAAAATTGATAAAAAATTTAATATAAATATTCAAGATGTGGATTGGGACAGGTACTTATATCAGTACCTGTTGGGAATCCGAAAATACATCTTGAATGATAATCTTGATACGTTGCCAAATGCTCAAAATCGATTAAAAAAGTAAGTATTCTAATTTTGTAAAATAAGAAAATTTTCACTATAATTTTTCTCATAATTTTTTATATCTTTTTTAGATCTTTTATGTATATTTTAGAATTTTTTATAATTTTTATAATGTAAAAATTTTTCAATTTTTTTATACAGATTTTTGAATATTTCACAATGGACTTGAAAAATTTTGAGGAACTGTATATATTTTTTCAGTATTTCAGAAAAGTGTTGTAATTTGTTAAAAAATTCTGAGAAAATGTTCACAAACATACGTTGTACAAGAAATAAATCGATTGTATTCGTGTGTTGCAGATTGTACTGGATACATCAAGGGATAAAAATATTCAGCATAGCGTTGTTTTGTAGCGGAATTATCGCATATTGGAGATATTAACCATGAAAGAAAATATTACGAGAAGAAGACGTGAAACTTTGCAACCGTTGGGGCAATCTTCGATCGACACCCGCTACTTGAGAGTATACTATATAAAGACTCTTTCAGATCCTTTTCCCGAACTTGCCACCTGATGATCAAGCATCACGACAATCACAGATGGAAGTAGAAATTTGGTTGAAAGGGTTATCACATGACAAATTAATTGACGAATTACTGGAGGAGGTTACAAAATACCTACAGGAGCTCACCAGGAACAACAAGGACGAATAAGAAGATCCCTGTACACTGTACATAATCACACTTAATCACAATAGCATAGGTACATATCACACCCATACACAATTCAGCACCGACAGAATCACGGTTGTTGATTCCGACGTGTAGGGTTATAAACAAACACATTTACACAAAAAAGTAGATGGTTTATGTTGTGTAGGTTGCGTGATTGCAAAGAGTTAGTCGTAGACGACCGTGTACTACTAATGGCTATGCTTTATTACATTAACGCCGCTGGTACAGAACGATACGCACGTGTCCACGGTTGCGAGAGAAGAGAGCGAGTTCCGCTCGTTCGCGTAGCGCTGCGTGTGCTCGCCTAGACATTGGCGCTATCTACAGGGGAATCGGTACGCGCGCTTGCACCAATTACGCTCTCGCACAACACTTCCCCCCGTAAAGGAAAACTCTGAGTTACTTCCGGGTCCATGTGAGATCCGTATATCTCACTGGAGGTCTTCTATTGCGTACAGGGCGCTCTCTTGATCCTGCTGGAATCCGGGCTGGTACTTCCACTTGTGGTTGTCGGGCTTCTCCTAGCTCCGGCTGTACTCTTTGGTTTTCTTCCGCGTTATCTTGTGGTAAGTCTGCGCCTTCGTAAGCTTCAGGTATATTCGGGTCCACTTCGTCTTGTGGTTCCTCCGGATGACTCCAATATTCTCCAGATCGAAGGATCTGGTCAACATGCCGCTCCCATATTCGGCCATCATCTAGAGCTATCCTGTAGTGTAGCTTTCCCAGGCGATGGGTGATCTTGCCGTGCTTCCATTTGACGACTCCGCCGTAGTTCCGGCATTGCACACTTTCCCCCACCGCAAATTCGCGAATTTTTTTATCTGAGTTTGTACTTGCGAGTTTTTTTTTTTTATTTGGTACGCATACAGTATAATACGTGTATATTTGCCTACCGAACATTCTCTCGGACGGAATAGCTCCTGTAGTACAATGTGATGTAACTCTATACTGTGTTAAGAACAATTGTAATGCATCTTCCAGTTTCAAATTTTTATTTACAGGATCTGCTAGTATTTTTCGCAATGAATTTTTCATCGTTTGTATGAATCTTTCCGCTTGCCCGTTTGTAGACGGGTGATATGGAGCAGTATACTTTGGCGTAATTCCATTTACTTTAAGAAATTGTGTAAACTCTGTACTACGAAAACTACGACCATTGTCCATCACTATAGTTTTAGAAGTTCCAAATTCCGAGAAAATTTTCTTACATTCGTCAATTGTACTTTTCGCCGTAATATCTTTGACAATGCGAACAAATGGAAACTTTGAAAATGAATCTATTAAAATAAAGAAGTTGGCATTCATGAATGGACCTGCGTAATCTATGTGTATTCTGTCGAAAGGACCTTCTGCGGGTTCCCATTCGTGAACCTCAACCTTTGGTGGATTGTTACGTAACGAGTTACAAATGTTGCAATTTCTTGCCATTTCCTCAACGGCTTTATCCACGCCTGGCCCCCAATATAGGCTCCTCGCCAACGCTTTCATTTTTGCTACCCCGAAATGACTTCTGTGCAAATCGCGTAAGAAACGCATTCGTAATGATACGGGAATTACGACTTTTCCGTTACATAATAGTATCTCGCGTTGTATACTAAAAGCTATTTGATTTATATTGAATCGTAATTTAGCGGGTATTTCCTTCTTTCCGCGTAACGCTTTAATCAAATCTTGTAATTGTGTATCTTTTAATGTTGCATGTGCTAATTGTTCTATGGTTACCGGCATGCTTTGAACAATTCCGATTTCGTGAACATCGACAACGTCGCGTTCCGCGGTGGCTGTTAGTGCGACAGGCAAGCGAGATAGACAGTCAGCATTACAATGTAGTTTAGTATTTTTGTACTTAATTTCAAAGGTGTATCCTTGTAAAAAAATTGCGTAATGTTGCATTCGTAATGCTGTGTAAGTTGGTAATGCTTTCGAAGGTGAAAAGATTTGTACTAACGGACGATGATCTGTAATAAGTATAAACTTACGTCCGTATAAATATTGATTGAATTTTTTGATTCCAAAGATAATCGCGTAAGCTTCCCTGTCTATCTGCGCATACTTTCGCTGTGTACTTGTTAAGGTTTGCGACGCGTACTGTAATACACGCTCAGTACCGTCGGGGTACTGATGAGACAACACGGCCCCCACGCCATAAGAGCTCGCGTCAGTCGCTATGATTAGTGGCAGCTTCGGATCGTAATGTACTAGCACGGTGTCATTTTGAAATTCTTTTTTTGCTAATTGGAAAGCACGTTCACAATTTTGCGTCCATTTGTATGCAACGTCTTTTTGTAATAATATGTGTAACGGTGCAAGAATCGTACTTAAATTGTTAATAAACCTACCGTAGTAGTTTATCATTCCTAAAAAAGAACGTAGCTCGTCTACGCTGCGCGGGCGTGGCATTCGCTCAATTGCCTGCATCTTTTCGACGGTTTTATGTATGCCGTGCTTATCAATCTTGTATCCGCAGTAATCAATATTATCCTTGAAAAACTCACTCTTTTCTTTGTTAATGTGTATGTTTCTATCAGCTAATCGTGACAATACTTGCTCAAGACGGTGCAAATAAGTTTCATCATCCGGTCCCGTAATTTTGATGTCGTCTAGAAAAACTGACAACCCCGGTATATCCTGTAGGATATTTTCTATCTCCCGTTGCCAGATCGCTGGCGCTGACGCGATTCCGTACATTAATCTTGTACTACAGAATAATCCCTTATGTGTACTTAGGGTTAATAACTCGCGATTTTCTTCGCGTATCTCTAACTGTAAATAAGCTTGTTGTAGGTCGATTTTCGTAAATTTCGTACCTCCTGCCATCGACGCGAATAACTCATCGATCGTTGGAAGTGGATGTTCATCCACCACGAGATTCGGATTTAGAGTGACACTGAAATCTCCGCAGAGACGTACTCTGTTATTTTTTTTTAGAACCGGAACAATGGGTGTAGCCCAACGCGAAGTGTTTACTTTCTCAAGTATTCCGTCTTTTACAAGCGTTTGCAATTCCTGTTCCACCAAGGGCAACAGTTTAAATGGTACCGTTCTTGCTTTTAGGAATACGGGTTTGACATTATCTTTTAATGCTAAACTGACCTGTAGGCCTTTTATCTTTGTAGAACCGATATCTAATTTTTCTTTGTAATGTTGTAACATATTTGAAACTTTAACTTGTGTATTGTTTTGTATGTTTGAAACTGTATTTATTGAATTTGTCAATTGAAATAATTTTAATTGCCGTATCCACTCGCGACCTAATAACGGTTCGCGTTCAATTTTAGAAACGTACAAGTTCAATTTATAAATGCCACCACGCCACGCAACGGAAACCGACAACATCCCGATTACTTCGATTGATGTTTTGCAAAACGCGACTAGCTGTAGGCTCGTCGGTTGTAACGGTTGTCCCGTGAAGAAACGTTTAGCCGTGCTAATACTTACAATGGAAACCGCCGCCCCGCTATCGATCTCGAATCGTAACGTTTTTCCATCGACTACGAGTGTTTTGAAAAACTTATCTCGGTGGTTCCAGTGTTCTATAGTTAAGGCCTCCTCGATCTGGTTAGCCGACGCCCGCTTGGCTCTCATGCAGACCTTACGCAAATGCCCTGACGTGCCGCAAGAGTTACATTTAACATTTCTGTCGAGTGTACATTTATTGGCTAAATGATTTCCGCCGCATCTAAAACAAGCTATGTTAGTATTTGTAAGTGTACTCGAGTTTACATTATTAGTTTTACCGACATTTGTACGATTCTTCTCCTTGTTCGGCTTTTCTGGAATCGGCTTCTTCTTCCGTGATCCCTTGTATTCTGATTTGTTGTTCTTCGTACCAACGTATTCCACGACGGCCGTCCCGGTCTGTAATTGCCGGGAATCCTTTTCTGAAAGTTCCATTGTCGTGGCCACTTGCACAGCTTTCTCAAAGTTCAGGTCCTTGGTCTCGAGTAACCGCGACTGAGTCCGTAGACTGGATAATCCGAACACCAATTGATTCCTCAACGCCGTTTTCAAATAGGGTCCAAAATTACAATGGATGCTTAGTTTATGTAATGCCGCAACGAAGTCCTTCAGAGATTCTCCCTCCTTTTGTTTTCTCTGATGAAAACGGAAATTCTCAGCTATTTCTAGTGGTTCTGGAGCGTAGAATTCTCCTAGGCTTACAACCAGCTCGTCGAATGGAATGGTGTAGGGATCTGCCGGCGCTGTTTTACTACAAATAACATCAAACGCCGTTGAACCGATGTAATGTAATAGATACAACACTTGTTGTTCGGCCGGGACCTTGAAAATCTTAATGGCTGCCAGAAATCGCTGCAACCATCGTTTCCACTCTGTGGCTGCAGGATCGAAAGTGTCGATTGAGAGGTTACCGTGTAGCACAACCTCTGCCATTGTCCCGTGTATGCACAAATCACACGCCCGTGCGATTTAAAAAAAAAATTTTTTTTTTTTTTTTTTGTGAAATCAGATCCGTTTCTCGACCCTGTACTTCTTGAATCCTCGCGACGCACGACTCTACGACTCTGCGCGCACACCACGTGTTCTGAGCGTGTACCAACACGTGATCCTGTATGTACGTATGTATGCACGCGGCGCGATTTCTCTATCGCCTCTTCGTAAGTATGTATGTATGTACGTGGCACGATTTCTGTATTGCTTCTTCGCAAGTATGTATGTACGTAAGCACGCGGCGCGATTTCTCTATTGTTTCTTCATCAGTATGTATGTAATTTTTGTCGTACCTGCTCACTCTTGAGCCGTGAATGCCGGTTTTCTTTGTCCGAGCTGTAAGGATGGCTCTTCTTTCCCCGCTAGCAACTCGTGGATCCCATCCTCGTCGCCAATTCTCTGTTGTGTAGGTTGCGGGATTGCAAAAAGTTAGTCGTAGACGACCGTGTACTACTAATGGCTATGCTTTATTACATTAACGCCGCTGGTACAGAACGATACGCACGTGTCCACGGTTGCGAGAGAAGAGAGCGAGTTCCGCTCGTTCGCGTAGCGCTGCGTGTGCTCGCCTAGACATTGGCGCTATCTACAGGGGAATCGGTACGCGCGCTTGCACCAATTACGCTCTCGCACAACAGTTTATATCAATATATCATTTATTAATCAAATATTATCATATTAATCCTATTAAATGCAAAATATAACATGTAAATACGGTAAAAAGCTTTCCTATATCTTTTTATTCCAAATAATTATACATATAATCTTAGAAATTATCCATAAGTTAATACATTGTTCAATATCTTAATAACGAACCGTAGGAATTAGATTTCTACCATGCATTAGAAACTATGTGACGCAAGAATCATAGATATAATATCTTATCAACCAACCGTATGAATCAGTTTTCCACCGCACATTAGAATCTATGTGACATGAGAATCATAGATATTATTTATATTTGAAAACGGCATTTCTAGCCGTACGATTTCAATTTTAACCATGCGTAACATGGACACTCACAATTTAGCCGAAGAACTCTTCGACTAATTTGACTCTGCAAATATCCTTACGATTGAACGCAATCCTTCAGCTAACTTCATCATAAGCCATACACTTTCTTCTGAAAAACACACTTAAAATAGTGCCAGGGTATTACTTTAACCGTATATAACCAATACAAAAGCGTAAGTCGACATTCCTTACCATGATGATACTCAAATCTCACCGTGAGACTTCAAGGCTGACCATAAGGAAAGTTAAGATAAAAATATAAGGTCCACTTTGCTCGGTTATGCAATATCTTATTCTTTGAAGGTAACTTCACGTGAATACTGCGCCGGTTATTTGATAAAAAGGAAGAAAAACAATTTAAATTATTTCTATAATTCTAGAATATACACACTTACGACATCAGGAAAATCCTCAGGGAACCTGAAAATAAAAGAAACATTATATTGTGACATTTAAATATCATATTTTAGTACTTACCTCTTGTTCGGGATATCCAACGCTGGAACCTGAAAAGAAAAATATATAATTAGCATTTAAGTTTGTAAATATTTAAACATAAATCATACCTATTATCCTAAGCAGGATCTCAAGAGAAAATTTTAAAATAAAATATTAACTTTGTTTTATATACTTTATTTGCAATAGGTTTTGTGAATAAATCAGTACTTTAGATTCATTATACTTACTCAAACATCATCATTTTATTATTTGCAATTTGCTTTGTAAATAATCTTGCGATATAGATGTTCAAAGTTTATTATTTTCACATTACTTCACGTTATATGAAGAATCAAACTTATTATTCAGGATTTTCGTCATGAATAATATTAATTTTAAGTTTGGTAACTTGCAATTCATTTTGTGAGCTCGAATATATATTTATGATAAACAACCATTATTCAAATTTAGTCTAAATAATTTCAGACAAGCTCTGACAACTTTATTTTGTTGATTCGCAATTAATTTTGTGAATATATTTCATAAATATTTAATTTCTCTCAAATATTTATCTTAACTCTCAAACTCCCTATAAAGGGAGCCTAAATAGTTTATTTTGCATTAGATTGTCAAACTGGACATCTATATTTATCAAGCGAGTTTTATTTTCTATTTTGTAATTGATTTTGCAAAGTCATATTTTATTTTCAACATTTTAAGTACCATTTAGATTTGGGTAAACCTTAAAAAGAGCTTGGAATATTTGTATTATCATATTAATTTACTGGAGATTAATTTCATAAATATCTATTTGTAATATCGTTAACTTTTTTGTAAACTCATAATTCAAGTAGGGGAATGGCGTACGAATCCGCGATAACAGACTAAAGTCACTAGGCGGCGGTACGGGTAAGCCTTTACGAACGCGAGATTTGGCGGCGCGAGAATAGCAGCGCGGCGCAAGAGTGGGGAGGCGCTCGAGAAGAAGGAGAGCGAGCACAGGATAAGAGAGCGTCAGGAGACACAAGTCGAGGAAACTTCCGAGTCTCGGCAGTTGTAAGATCTTTCCGGTTCTAAGATGTAACATCTCACGTGTAAAGTTAACGATAGCGTAACAAACGTAACATTTTGTAATCAATATGCCATTTTGACAAGTGTGTTAATTAATTTTCAATTTAATAAAGTCTTGTGTATTGCTTGTATAAATCATGTGTGTGTGTGAATCAATTCCTGCGTATGTCGATCACGAGCTTTTCAGCCAATCTACCACGAGGATCGCTGCAATAATCTGTAGAATGTATCAGGTTCGAGGAGATTGAAGGACGTCTCACTGGACCAATTACCTTTTGGTATTTCAAAGATAAAAATACCTGGCGACCGTTTGGTATGAGTAGTATATCTATGCCGGTTCTAACTATGGGGCAACGAGGGGGGTAAGGTGCGCGGGGGGAAATGTTAGTGCTGGGGGGGAGGGTAGGAAAAGGGGGGTAATGACATCATCCCCGGGACTTACACTTATCTGTTTACATCAACAGAGCTAACTGATATCTGTATATAAATAGAGATAACAGTTATTTCTTTAAGTAAATAGATAGCCGCGGGGGGGGGACCCTCGTTATGTCGTAGTTAGAATCGGCATAATATAACTCGCGCCGTGGGCCTGACGTTACCCGCAGGGCAATATCGCGGACCTGATGTTAACCGCGGGTTTGAAATTCGCAGCGATTATTTGCGAGCGTTTGCGGAACTGTTTTTTTGCCGCCGCTGCTGCTACGCAAGACAAAGGATATAAAAAATTTGTCAGACTCACCATCACCTCGTCCTCTTCACCTGCCTGCCACCTCCCCGTCAATAGCGCAGGGGCCCATTGTCTTTGTGCCACCGCCGCCTCCACCGCCACCACTGCCACCACCACCCCCGCCGCCACCACCACTACTCCACCACCATCACCACCACCACTACCCCGCAACCACCATTAATTATGTCTTTCGTCTTTGTCTTCGTCCTCTTCCTCCTCATCGCAGATATCAAGCATCTCAGATCTTACGACAGTAGAATGTAATAGCGGATTCTAACTTGGAGATCTCAGGGGGGTGCGGAAAGGGGGGAATATTTTGGGTCGCGCGGGGGGACCTAACCGGAGATAAGGTCACGTGGGTGGACCAAACCGGAGATAAGGTCACGTGGGTGGACCAAACCGGGCGGGGGAGGGGGAGGGGGAGATTAAAACCGGACACTAACCGGTATTTCTGCGTAATCAATGTTTAAATAAACAGTGATAACGCGAGAACCATGTTCTTGACCAATGTTTAAATAAATTTGACACCTTTGAAATGTGCCGCGTCTAGGGTGAGGGGGGGAATTTTTCGGGTCTCACGGAGGCGTCTAACCGGAGACGATGTCACGTGGGTGGATCAAATCGGGGCGGGGTGAGGGGGGGTTTAATCGGGGACACGTGTATGAACCTAACCGGTTTTGCGTAATTAATGTTTAAATAAACAGTGATAACGATTCGAGGACCATGTTCTTGACCAACACCTTTGAAATGTGCCGCGTGGAGGCAACTGACCATTTAATGTAAACATGGACCATGTACTTGTCCTTCTGTTTACATAAACACAATAAATCACACCGCAAGGAGGTGGATATGACTGTACTTTTGAAATCGGAAATGTCTGTCATTTCAAAGGGAGGGATAAGCGATACAATGGCGAATATTTTGTGGGGTGTGCGCGGTTGTTTCCGCGGGGCCCGCTGTCACCGCCGCCGCTGGGTGTGTGGAGGGGATGCGCGCGGTCTAACGCGAGGTACGCTGACGCGATCCGCCACTCGCGGCCGGTACCTACCACCCACCACCGCTGCCACCCATGGCGTTCACGCATGCGCTCTCCCCATCTGTCGCTCGCTCGCTTGCTTGCTTGATTTTCTTGTACACGCTCAAGCGCGTGCTTGCGCGTTTAATCTCCCCACCCGCCCGTTTGTTTCTTTTGCGCGCTTCTTTAATGTCTACTATCTCGCGCATTATTTACTAAGAAAATAGGAAACGATGGATAAGGATAGATTTTCAAATACATTTTAAAGAGCTTTTTTAAAATCTTTTTTTATTATTCATGTAATGCTTCCTTCACAATAGTATCAAAAGCGTAAGCTATTAATTCGCACTCGATTTGTGAATTCATATCGTAAGATCTGTGCAACATACGTATCGCTTCGCGTTTATTCGTGATACAGTTCAAGCGCAATAAATTTACTAAATATTTATATTTTTCAATGGCAGTAATAATGTTTTGATGTAGCGTACAATACACGTGCTTGACATAATGTTCCAGGTTGAATATAAATAGCACAGTTGCAGGTAAATACAAGCATCGCGCAACGATAATTTAACAATACTTTCATCGCGCAGTTTTACGAGTTGTACGTAAAGTTTGTGAATCGTTATCGATGATGATGATGATGATGCCTCTGTTAACTGGGCAAATCGCTCAATATCCACATGTCTCTCGATCAGAACTTTCCATGTTTTATAAGGTAGAACGATCCGATTGCCGCGCGTATTGCCAATCAACATTTCCACAAAGCAGGAAACAGGTCCCACCATCATAGCAATATCAATCCATTTGTAAGATGTTAAGGTTAGCGGGAACCTTCTGCCCAAAATACGCGGCGAATACCGCGATTCCGAAGACGTGCTGAAAAGAAAAAACGGAGAGATGAGTAAAATGTACAATAAATGTATAAAACGTAATTTAAATGTACGAGGTGTGTTCAAAAAGTATCGCGAATTTTGTGTTTTTTCAAAAATTATTTATTTATTCATGAATATCTATTTTGTCCCCTTTAAAGTAATCCCCATGAGATATTATACACTTGTGCCAACGGTTTTTCCAATCTTCGAAGCACTTCAAAATATCATTTTTTTTTATCTTGTTCAGCTCCTCCTTCGATGCCGTCTTTATCTCGTCAAGCGTAGCGTAACGTCGTCCTTTCATGGGCCTCTTCAGTTTAGGGAACAAGAAAAAGTCACAGGGGGCCAGATCTGGGGAATACGGTGGCTGCGGCATCATTAGTGTGTTGTTTTTGGCCAAAAAGTCGCGCACAAGCAACGATGTGTGAGCAGGGGCGTTATCGTGGTGCAAAAGCCAATTTTTGTTCTTCCACAAATCCGGGCGTTTCTGGCGGATTGCTTCGCGCAAATTGCGCATAATTTGCAGGTAATATTCCTTATTGACCGTTCTACCCTGTGGCAAGAACTCATGATGCACCACGCCCCTGCAATCGAAGAAAACTGTCAGCAAAACTTTCACATTCGACCGAACTTGGCGCGCTTTTTTCGGTCTTGGTTCGTGCGGCAGCTTCCATTGAGATGATTGAGCTTTGGTTTCCACGTCATAACCATAAACCCACGATTCGTCACCAGTTATGACCCTCTGGAGCAAATTTGGGTCGTCGCGGACAGAGTCCAACATCTCATTAGCAATGTTCATGCGATGCTGTTTTTGGTCGCAATTGAGCAAATTTGGTACGAATTTCGCGGCGACCCGTCTCATGCCCAAACCATTGATAAAAATCGAATGGCACGAGCCAATCGATATGTTTAGGTCCTCAGCAACTTCTCTAACGGTGATTCGACGATTGGCCAATACCATTTTCTCCACTTCATTAATTTTTTCGTCTGTTGTTGAAGTGCTCGGGCGTCCGGCACGCTCTTCGTCGTTCACATCTTCTTGGCCTTCTGAGAACATTTTGTACCACCGATAAACGTTGCTTCGGTCCAAGGTAGCTTCTCCGTATGCCACAGTCAACATTCGGAATGCATCCGCGCACTTAATTTCGCTTTTCACACAAAATTTGATACAGGTTCTTTGATCCATTTTTTTGAATAGGTAAAAATCGAAGACGATCCAAAACACGTGCAAGCAAAGCAGCTGTCAACAATTAAGTGAACATTCAAAATGGCCGAGCTTGTCGGCATAAGTGAGAGACATGAGTACCAACATAACGCCACAAAAAGATCGAAATTCGAATATACGTAACCCGCGAAAATTCAAAATTCGCGATACTTTTTGAACACACCTCGTATATATACTTATGATCTCTCGCACGCTTCAGTCTGGATTGAAACGTAATAGTTTGCCATTGTTTATACCGAGAAAGATGCGTTGTCTCAGAACTGTTCAAACGAGCGATTGATTCAAAACTGATCATAAATTGCGACGTTTGTAGAAGGATTAAAGCTTCTGCAATTGTAATGGAGTGGGAGGAAACTTTTACCCTCTATCAAACAATTTCATCATTATAGTTACCGCTCGAACGTGTCACGACACGTTTTCGCGGTCTGGCAACGTTGTGCAGGAACGTTAAAATAACGTACATGAAACATGACGTACATGAAACGTGAAACATAACGTACATGAAACGTGAAACATGAAAAACGTTAAACTAAACGTGAAAAACATTAAACTAAACGTGAAAAACGTTAAACTAAACATGAAAAACATTAAACTAAACGTAAAAAACATGAAATAACGTTGGAGAAACGTAGACGTAATAGAGGGGAAAGAATAAAAAACGTATTTCGTATATTACGTATGTTTATTTATGCACTTGTGTCCAGCAATTGAAAAGTTTGAATACATTTTGTAAAGCACAATGTTTATTTGTACGGTGTTGCCCACATTGAAAAGTATTAGCATCATCTAGATTATTCAGATTATCCACGTCTTCGTAATCTACATCCAGGCTCTCGATGTATGCGTATTCTCGCCAACTGTCCAGAATCAATTCTCCCAGCCATTCTCGTTTCTTGTGCCCTTTGACGTATACAATCTTTTTGTTGTCAAAATTTTCAGTACCCAATACTGCAGTTGTAATCACTTGTCTCGCTTTTCGGTACGGAACCACCCCGTCGGTGCCCCATCTTAGCCCATGATGCATAGCAATGAGCCAGGAGGCGCAAGATCTTTTGGATTTCATCAACCAATCCCAAGGCTGAGGGTTGTTAAAGACATAATGCGCGAAAAAGTTTTCCCCTCTAAGAGCAGCAAATTCTTTTACGACGAAACCACTTAATCGTCCAAGGGGGAAACCTTGCAGATCCACCAACGTCGGCACGGACATGTCGCGGTCGAAACGAAGACTGTGGTCCACGTCGATGTATCGTATAATGTATATATATATATTGCGACCACACTCACGAGCGTGGTGCAACTACGGTAATTGCTCGTGACGCTAGTTAGGTAGCAACGGTGTTCGCAAAGTCGCTCACATCAAATGCGCGAAATTAGACAGTACGATTGGGTGCCAGGCACGAGCGAGCGTGCCGCTCTTATCTTACGACGTTACGATCTCCAACTTCCGGTATGGTGGAACGCGAAAATACTCAACTTCGTCACGGGCAATAACGGGCTCTCTTAACCCGTTGTGGTTACAATGGGTCTAGATGACCCAAGGCCATTTTTGAGTTGCTGTAGCTTCCAAAATACAATTGAAAATGGAATCTGTGGTGCCATCGGTTGTTGCCTGAGGGTACGACAACAACCTCGAACGGTTTGCGTAATCCTGCGCGGCGTCATGTGTCGGTAGACATCGGTCTCTGCGGACGTTTTTCGCCTGGGTCAGGTAGACCCAGTGTAACCATAATGTGGCAAAAGTGGGGAAAAATTGTTTTTATAAACAATTTCTAGTGGTGATTAAAGTGTATTTAACAATGTAAGTATCAGTGCATAGAGTGTTATATTTTTTGTTGTAGCCAGAAAATAATTTTAACAACGTTCATATAGATGCCGTACAATTTACGACTACGCTCGACAATTGAATTGCTTTGAAATGATGACCAAATGGAAGAAATTTTGGATGAAAATAATTCCGAGATGGAATATCATGTTTCGGAAGAGTCACAAGAGTGACTCTGACAGCAATGAATATTCTGAAGACGAAATGGAATGTTGACGCACGCATTTTAAAGAAATGCCAATTGATAAATAATTGTGTCAATACAAGACTGTCAGCTAAAGAATGCCTGAATAAAATTACGATGCATCTCGTGACGCCGCACTTACAGCGACGTATTATGGAGCCATGTCTTCGGGCCTCTATACAAATAGGTATCAATACCATTTTGAAGCAGAATGCAGAGCCACATGCAGAAGAACGAGTTGAATTGACACGCAGAAAACGATGTGGCATCTGCAAGACAGGCAGGGACAGGAAGACAAAACATCAATGTTCGTCGTGCCAACGTCCAATGTGCGACGAACATCGGCCGTATTTCTGTGCTGATTGTAAAGGACATCACTGATTTTTCGATTTTTATTCATTCTTTCACTCATATTATGTAAGAATTATCAAAATATATAATTTTTGACACAAAAAAAATTTCTTCACATTATTTTACTCCTTCAACATTGATTTATGTCATTTCGTGATTTTCATTACCAACTTCAATCTTCAAAAAAAATATACTTTTTAAAAAGCTTGATATAATACTATTTTTTCCTTAAAAGTATACTACTTCTGGAGTAGAACCCCGGTAATAACTTTGATTTTACTCAAAAATTAGAATTTTCAAGAATTTTTTAATACAAAATGGTATATTCTTCAAAATTTTTTTTCCTCGTGTCGTTTCAATATTAAAAAATTTAATAAAGGATACATAAACGATTTGATTACGAAGAAGAAGTCTTAAACTTTATTTTCGTGAAGGATTTGAGTCGATTCATCAAAAGGAATGCCCATGGCAACTGTTTTTTTGCGTCGGGTCATCTGGACCCAGTGTAACGATTACGTTATTTTTTGGAGGTGTAACCACAACAGGTTAACCAAAAGCTCAGCCACGGAATTGGCAGAGGGGGTGGTTTGCTGCGGGCGGGACGTTAATAGAGAGCGAGGGAGCTTAAATAGAACACACCAACGTGATAGAAAAATTGATAATGTATTTCGACCAATCTGACATCGACTCACTGAGTCCCGCAACAATGTCTCGCGATCCGGGCGCGATCGGAAAATCCCACGCGGTCGTCGGTACGAGCTCACCGAACGGAGAGAGTCAAAATTCCATTCTAATTAGCAGCGGACAAAACACGCCGTGCACACTCACAACTTTACACACGCACTCTCATTTCACGCGAAATTATATGGCGATTCGGTACGAAACACGCGATCGAAAATACGCGATCGCCAAACAGAAGCACATACAAACGCCACTACAGACGACACACAAGAATATGACACAATTAACGCGACTTGGCTGTGGTGTCGGCGATGCTCTCAATAAACGGAACCGAAGAAGATTAAGAAGCGACTTGATCGGATGAGGCGCGCGACGACCGCGCGGACGGCACGCGATCACCTGCGTGTTCTAATCCCGGCGGAAGATCTTACAGCGAACTGGAACTCTGATTACAATTACCACGCGCGCGACTCATCCGATCGGCGGAATCGGTGGCTTTACAAGGTCTCGTTCGTCTCACCACGACGCTGGCTTGGCTCGAAAAAATGGTCATCCGTAGGCGTTAGCGGCTCCCGTCGTCCCAGCTCGTGGCAGTCTCTCGGGTGATCCACAGCAAAGTGATCGATAGCGCGAGGAAATTCGGCAGGCGACACGCAGGATCTCTCGTCCCACGCACGGGGGTTTGTCGCACCGTGCTATTGGTTCCGCGGTCCTCGCGACCCTCTAATCAGGCCGTTGCGCCGCGGCGCGCAATTTTGAGGTAGGTCGGTGTCTTCGGGCAGCTCGCGATTCTTCCCGTGGTTTTTCCGAGGCCGGACGGCTATCCCTGCGGACTCTTCGGTGTCCGGCGCCTCCGCGCTCGGGACCAAGTCAGGAACATTCCCTCGCAGCTCCTCGTCCGAGGTCTCCTACGCGATGATCTGCGTGGAGTGTCGACGTCCCCTACGTCGGACCTTCCCTCTTTGCGTCCTGCAATTTCAGCGGCCTTACTGTTGCGTACAGGCGCGACGGTAGGAGATAACGTAACTAAATGAAGAGAGATCACCTGTCGTGCGCGCTACTGCGATTCTACGCACGGTCCGGAAGGTTCCACGTGGCGGTAGGTCTTCCTTCTTGCAGTCTTCTTGCCGGGTGAGACTTCGTCGGTACAGAATTAATATTGGCCAGCCGCCGATCCGCAAAATGTCGCTACAATTAACGGACGCACACAAGCGCACAGAACCAAAACGCGGAATTATTAGCGCACGCGCCGACACATCCGTTTCCGAGCTGAGAGGGCGTAGAGCCGCAGCGTGCGCTCCCCGGCCGGACTTTACAGTCCCTGTGACGGACAGCCCAACAGAGTGTCACGTCACAATATATATATATATATATATATATATGCGTGGAGTTAAGTGATTTTGCGCACAATGTTTGTCAACGGGTTGTACTGAATCACGCGATTGTGTATTATTAAGCAATAGGCACTAGTATTTTCTGATACGTTATCCTTTGTCTCAAATTTTAATCGCACGTCAACGGTTGCGCTCTTGATTGATTCAACTTGCCGACTATTATTCTATAAATCTATTATTATGAAAGGACCGTGACGTATAAAGTTTGTCACTGTAAGATTCGGCTCGAGATACTCGTATTCGAGGTAAGTTTTGCAGAAACGTGCATACATGTCGTACAGAATAACCCATTTATTTTTACTAATATCTAAATTCATATCTTCATAAGGATAACTATCAGAGTTCAAGTACAGTTTCACGTTGATTAAATTGCAATGGTCGAATCGGTTTGTGTCTTCGGGCATGACGTTTTTTCGACCGGTTTGCAGAGCAAAGATGACATATCGCGGCTTCTCGAGTTGAGTAGCGGTCTTGATAGCCCACGAGTGCTTGGTCGTACGTTGCAAAAGCGGATACTCGTAAAGATCCCACGAGCGAAAAGCCATGCTGAGGTATCATCCGCTCTCCAATGTGCGCAGCATCGAAAGTTTATTTATTTCATTCAGTATCACGTGTGGCATTCGCCACTGAATTTTAAACAATTCTATCACAGGCTCTACCGCTGAATTGCCCTTCAGGCAATTGTTATCTTTGCGTGCTCGTATCAAGATCAATTCGTGACAAGCGTTAATCACTACTCGATGGTAATCCTCGCAGAATCCCAACAACACGTGATGCGGAATGCAAAAGTTGAAGTAGCCATCAGCGGTAGTCAACTGTTCTTCCCAGCCAGCATTTCGCAAAATCACGCTTTTGTCGGATGACAGCGTTACATAGTTTTTGAGTGAGCTAGTTATGCCCACGTTTCTATTACGATCAATCTCGACACCGTCAAGTTCGTATCTCATCTCGTCAAACATAAACGCAACACAATTATTTCCCAAAACCACGTCACCGCCGACCTCCTCAGGTTTCTTCTTTTTTGTCAGCCTCCCTTCAACATATAGGAAGCTCTTGTACGGCAATGTATACAAATCTTGTTGCTGTATGGGTATTCTTATCTCGTCGCTGTGCCCGTACGTTGTGTTTGCATACGGCGAATAATGGGTCTCAATCTTGACGATTTGATTGTCAAAGATTGGCTTGTCACCGATATTTAGAATATCAGTCATTTTTTTATCAAGATTGTCGTACCGCGTATCCCAGTGATTGTAAAAATTTAACGTTTGATACACTGAGTTTCGTTTTCTTCTCAGTTGATCGAGTCGGATTATTAATCAGTGATGATATCACCGTTTTTGTAAAGAAAGCGTTATCTCTTCGTGCTCGCTCAACACAAGCATCTCTTGTGTCACAGTCGCGTTATCGTTTTCAAACGTGCAACCTGATGGTAATTTTCTCCCCTCGAAAATCCAGCAATCGTCCGTTTTGATCGACAATGCGTATAATAAGATTCGTAACGCTTCGTATGATCACTGGCAAGTAAATGACTGTTGCAGGCCTTTCACTAAGCTTATATCCTAAAGGCACGCTTGGCGAAAATTCATGGATCGTATGCACACGCGCACCGTTATTGTATGCACCTGCAGTGATACTACATTCGACGTGGATAATATTTACGTTCATAATATTAATTGACATGTCCGATTCGTGCCATCTACGTGGTTGCAGTATACGCTTTGAGAATCCCAGCAGCGATCCAATGCTGTTGGCTTTGTTAAAGTTTATTTTGTAGGCGCATTTAATTTAACATTTCATTGTGTTATGATTAGCTCAAATCACTATTGGTTTTTTTCTGTCATCATTGATCACGCCGATATCGCCGCGGACAACTAGCATGTCACCGGCATCGGGCGCGTTGCATCGTGGACGTTTCTGCGAAATTGCGCGTTTCAAAAATTTGTTAATGGCCGGCAGCTCGTATGATCCCTCAGGTATCGTAATCTCCACATCGCCGAAATAAAATTTACTGTTTGAGGCATTTATGTTCGGTCTCGTGTTATAAGTTTCAAAGAGCGTTAAACCGAGATTGTATTCGACATCAGTCAAATCTATTGCCGGAGAGTAATTTGCAGCGAGAACGCTGCTCTTTCTGCTCAGCGTTAGCGTAAACGACATAATGGAAAAAGCGTTCGACGAATACTGAGACTCTTCGACACCTCATCGATCTTTTTAAAAGTCAACAGCTTGTAAAAATTTCAGGCACATTTGTCCGCAGAAATTTTGATTTTACGTCTGATAAGACGTTTGGTTGTATTCTATTGTAACATTGTTTCCGAAATATGGCACCAACTCTCGAGGCGGTCGAAGATTGCCAAAGCTGTCAAAATACACAACGCGGTTGCTCCTTTTTGCGTAAGCCACCCAGTGCGTGCCAAGGCCCGTGGTATCGTCCAAATTAACGATACCGCTCTTGTTTCGACGTACGCCACTCGTCGGTAAAGCTTTACACACCTCTAAAATACGGTATGCGCATGCGTCTCGCCAGCTGGTTCAATTGCACGTCGGTGGTCACGCCCGCGGGCATTTTTATCATCTTTTTGGCGTTTTTTTCTCTTTGTTGATACGTCCGCGTTTATACGGTACAAGATAAATTCCTCATCCGTATTTATACGGTGCCAAGTATAGACCGCGACCTTGTTCCATTGCGCGATTGTGACGTTGCAGTTCTTCAAGTTGACGTCGCGCATCTTTGCAAGCGCTTACAGCTTTTGCTACATTTGCAGCTCCACCGATCAAAGATCCTAGAACGCCCAACATTGACAGAATCGGTAACATGCCGCCTCGTTTCGCCGACGGAAAGTATTCGTTTTTTCGTCGTCGTTTTCCCCTTTTTCGTCTTTGCCTTCATACCCATGCCAATCTTGGTCTTGGCCTTCATCGCTGCCCAGATGGCTGCAGCGGCGGCTCTCTCGCCCAAAGTCGAGCCTCTTACGGTAAGTTTCCGTGCTGACGCTGCGAGTATATCGTCAGCGGCTGTCTATCGACAAGTTTGTTACTCTTAGAATACGCAATATCGTGTTTGCGGCATGCTGGATCCAATGGATTTATGCCCGTGTCGCCTCTGGCTAATCGTTTCTTTAGTCGAGTGCCCGGACTGCAAAACTGGTAGTCGGGGATATGTAACTCGAAAGAAAACGCGTTTATCGCTCGATTCAGCGAACCTCCGGTTTTGTTCGACGCTGACATTCGCTGCAATCTTTTATCCTTGGTGCAGGACCGTTGATGTGCGTACGCTGCCAAGGTTGATTATAATGCTCGTCGCAGCGACGATAAGTTTGAACTTCCAGGTCCACCTGTATATGTTTCGGAAGCTTTTCCCACACGAGGTCGATGTAATTACCGTACACGCGTAACAGTACGACTTTAGGTATATATTGCAACTGCTCAGCGGTTAAGTCTAGAATATCGCTGGGATGTGACAGCGCAAGAAACATTTTTGATACTGAGCGACTCAAGATTTCACACATCTATAAATAGGCCCTCGACGTGTCACGCGAGTTTAGTGTGAAACATGAAATTTGTGCGGTAATCGCTGATGATACGCGTCACAAATTGCGACGAAAAATTGCGAATGATGGGTGACAACGCGCAGTTGCGGAAACATGGTGAAATGCTGCCGAGTACCATCCGCGCAATAATATGCGAGGCCATCTTCGTGCGGCAAAACTAATGTTCTCATAATCTTGTTGGAAAGTCCGCATGGTGTACGTTTCGAGAATGTTTATATTTATTCCAAGTCGCTGCAGCAACTTAAGTATCAATATCTTGAAAATCTATTGACATCGATCGACGAAATTGGCTACTTTACGTTCTACAATAATAGCGACGTTATTCCACCGAGCGAGGTGCTTCCAAATTCAATCTTTGTCTTCGACGATGTTGCATGCGAGAAGCAGGATGCGGTGAGAGAATAACTTTTCAATGGACCGCCACTCAAACGTCGACTGCTTTTATCTTTTAAACGTACGCGAGGATACCTAAACATCTGATACGCCATAACGCCAATCTCCTAATTCTGTTTAAACAGGATGGTACCAACCTCAAACACGTTTACAACAATCACGTAAACACCGACATGTCGTACAATGAATTTCGTGCTTTGTGCCGTGCTTGTTGGCAACAAAAGTATGGATTTCTAGTGATAGACAAGGACAGCGCGCTTAGTAACGGACAATACAGAAAATGATTTAACGAGTTCGCGGTACCACAAAACGATTAGTCATTATCGATACGTCAACGTTGAACGTTAACATGGCGGAAAATAACAAAAATATACGCAAGCGTGAGCAACTTGCGAGGGAGATTGAAAAAACGAGCGATGCGATCTGCAAGAAACATCGCGTTTTAAAAACCGGCAGGATCAAGGAGGAAATTGCGATGGAGAGACGTTTCAAGCCCATCGTCGCACCTCTGAAACAGATTGTCGAGGAATCTCAGCCGATTAAAAAAAAAAAAAAAATCAAGAAAAAAAAAATATTTAAGAAAAGATTGAGCGACGACGATGACGACGATGGCGCATCTTACAAATTGTCGAAAGCAACATTGAGCAAAAAGCAACGTTTTGAACAAGCTTACGACGCGATGAATTCACCAGCGATAACGTCAACACCGCGTACGATGATCGGTCCTGCAAAATTAACGAACAAAACACTCGAGAACGTTTTCGAAACCACGGACGATACGTTTGGAACGTCTGTTTAATATCAGGAAACGTTGGAAGGTCGAAAAACGTTGTCTGAGCATTTAGACCCGCTCGGTCAAAAGTACATCGGAGATTTCTTCAGCGGTGGTGAAAAAGAGAAAATTATAGACACCGTGTATGGTGTTTGTCTCGACAAGGATGGAATGATGCTTGGTAATAAAAAGTTTGACGTGGACATCAATAATAATATAATTGTCGATGGCGTGCGATACGCTGGCACACCCGGTCTTTACGAGTTGATTTTTAAGATACTCCCCGATGATTTTCTTTATAAGGAGGACGATTTGCAAAAGTACAAGAGCATATTGTTGTCTACAACCGTACATAGACGTAATTACACCGCGGGGAGTCGACTACGAGGCAACAAAGGATACACGTATAGATACGTGATCGCACCATTGATGTCAATCGAATCTACACCGAAAAGAACGAATAAATCCAGAAAGGGATTACCTCGCGCTGTGATACTAAACAACAACGCGATTGATTACGTGCACTGGGACAATCCCAACGAATTAGTAGATTGTCTACGATTGCTAGACGCTTCACATCGAGCAGGCAATGACGCTCACGGCAACGAGATGTTATCCATCGTGGAAAAACTTTGTGAAGCCAGCATAATTATAAATTAAATCGTATACCCACGAAACGTCAGACGAGAGGCTGATTTTGTTTGAGAAGGAGTGCGACAAAAAATGAGCAGCAATGAACGTGGAAAAGACGGTTACGAACGTCTAACGAATGACTTTGAACGATTCTTAAATAAAAATCGGACGTTTCAAGAACGATTATCAGACAATTATCAATCGGTTTAAGATCGCTATAAAAAGACACAAAAACAAGTGAAGGACGGTTATTGAATGGTCATAGATCGAGTCAAGAATGAGTATGAAAAATTATCTAATCGACAGAAACCGAAAGACAAAGAAAAGTTATTAAGGAAAGACAGAAAATACTGATAAATGGAGAAAAAAAAACGTTTTTTTAAACAAAGTAGAGAAACTTTGCAATGCCGACATTATAAATTACATCGTGTAACCGCTAAACGTGTCAGTCGTAATGCAATTCGTTTACGCGCCGAAATATGAGTTCATTGATGAAAACAATAAGCTCCGAGAGACGATAAATCGTCGAAGAATTACACGCGTCAGCTAGACGCAATTTTCCTAGAAGACGTGTTATAATCAAAGGATTTGACAATCTGTGGCAAGCTGATATCGTCGAGATGCGTCCCTATTCAAAGTATAATAAAGGTCATAATTACATACTTACCGTCATTGATGCGTTGAGTAAATACGCCTGGGCAGTACCGCTCAAGAGCAAGGCCGGGCGCAAGACGGCTGACGTAATGGTCAAGATAATTCGAGAGAGCAGAAGATGTCCGAAAAATTTGCAAACGGATATAGGAAAGGAATTTTATAACGCCGATGTGCAGAAAGTCTTAAAAAAGCACGACATTAATCATTATTCTACATATTCGGTTTTAAAAGCATCGATAATAGAGAGATGGAATCGTACACTTAAGAACGATATGTGGCGTATGTTTACACTTAACGGGTCGCACAAGTGGGTCAACGAGCTGTTGCGTCTGGTGTCGGATTACAACAACCGCAGGCATCGTACTATCGGCATGCGACCAGTCAACGTTAATTCAGAAGTAGCTGAAAAACTCCTGGGCACTGTATACTCTCACATAAAAATCATGGATCCGGCGAAATTCAAAGTAAACGATTTGGTACGCGTGACCAAGCACAAGACGACATTCTCTAAGGGGTACACCAATTGGACCACCGAGGTGTTTAAGATTGTTAAAGTACAGCGCACTAATCCCGTAACTTATCTCCTGGAAGATTATCGCGGTAAACAAATAGCGGGTGCCTTCTATGAGTACGAGTTGCATCGCACGACTCATCCAAATGTTACCTGGTAGAGAAGATAATAAAGAAGAAAGAAAAGGTTTACGTCCAGTGGCTGGGATTTGATGATTCGCACAACTCATGGATAAATAAAAAAGATGTTATTTGATTTATTTTAATTAAACATGCATATATTTTATACCATATAAGGGTTTACAAAATATATAAAATGAATACAAACATTTTTTTTTGTCTTTATTCTTCTTTTAACTTTATTAATACAAAATGTCGTATAAAAATTTTATTAAAAAAAAAGTATATCTAAAATTTGAAAAAATATCAAAATATCTTATTCATAAAACATCAAATACATATTAAGCGTGTAACATATATGAAACAATACATAAGATGTATAAAATGAAGCATACAGAATATGAAACGTATACAAAGTATAAAGTATGAATAACGTACTTATACGTACTTTTACATTACTAGCATATTAAACATTTAAGAAATATAAAAAATATGTAATACAATAAAAGATTAAAATGCATAATATTTGTAAAAAATATGAGAACATCTTATGATTATAACTGTATCTGCCAATGTCCCCATGGTAATGTATTTGTTAATGATAATGGAACAAGGTATCTTTTATCATCATATGGCGAGAGTGCCACTTTGGATTCTGAAACCGTAAACACTTGATGCAGCTTTGAACGTATACACGATTGGCTACGAGTTAATTCTGTTTCATCGTTCAAACATTGCATATAATCTTCAAAAGTAATAGTTCGCGCTACTACATTGTTTTTCACACCTTTCGCTGTTTTGATATCCTTTTTACCATCTACTTTGATCGCATACATCTTTGCTCTAAGCCCTACAAATTCGGTCATGATCGCACTGTTGTTTTCATCTTTCATTAAACCGAGGACTTTTTTATTCGCGAGAGGCATACCGTACGGATTGTCTGCGGGATAATCGTTTGTATCATATCTCGCTATATCACGTTTCATCGTTGAATAAATATCATCGCACTCGAGGAAATAAACAAAACTATCTGTATTTGAATATAACAATTTGCACTTGTCTTTATATAGCGGAAACTACTGTGTTCAAAAAGTAAAGTAAATTTTTAATTTAAACTTCCCGCGCTAATCGATTCGAGCAAACTGTTTTATTTTTATGTTGGTACTACTGTTAGTGACATCAGTGCCAAATTTCATTTGAATGCCATCATTAGTCATATAGTTACGCTTGTGTTTTCTAAACGACTAAAAGTGATTTTGGCAATTTTTGCAATATCTGATTTTGCTGAACAAAGAAGTGCCATTAAATTTTGTTTGCGGAATGAAATTTCGGCTGCGGAAACGTGCAGAATGTTGCAGAGGGCCTTCGGTGAATTGACTATGTCGCAGAAAAATGTTTATAAGTGGTACAAAGACTTCAAAGAAGGCAGAGAACGTGCTGATGACTTGGAACGCTCCGGACGACCATCAACGTCAACTGATGAGCAACACGTAAAGAAAAACAAAGGAATTGGTGCTCGAAAATCGTCGATTGACAATTAGAGACCTTGTCGATATGGTTGGCACTTCAATTGGATCAGTTCAAACAATTTTGAAGGATCCTTTGGGCCTTAGAAACGTCAAATCTCGTTTGTTGCCAAAAACATTCAATTTCCTCAAAAAAGAGCGTCGCGTTCAAGTTTGTGAAGAGATGATTCCTGACTATCAGGACGTCTACGAACGCATTATTACGGGAGATGAGACTTGGATCTATGCTAATGATCCGGAAACAACCGACCAATCGAGTGAATATCGTGCTAAAGGCGAAACTAAAAAAATCGCGCCAAAGTCGCTCAAAAATCAAGGTTATGTTGACAGTTTTCTTCGTGGTGTTGTGCATTATAAGTTCCTTTCGCCGGGCCAAACTGTCAACAAGGAATATTATTTAAGTGTTATGCGTTGTTTGCGTGAAGCTATTCGCAAAAAGAGGCCGGATTTATAGAAAGACAACTCCTGTTTTTTGCATCACGATAATGCGCCGTCTCACACGGCGTTGATTCTTCGTGAGTTTTTCGCCAAAAATTCCACTCATATCGTTCCCCAACCGCCTTATTCACCTGACCTAGCTCCGTGTGACTTTTGGCTATTTCTTAAACTCAAAAGACCGCTCCGGGGACACCGCTTTGAATCTATTGAAGAGATTCGTGAATCGCTGCGCGCTTTGAAGGCTATACCGAGAAACGAGTTTTTGGCATGCTTCGAGGAATGGAAAAAACGTTGGCATAAGTGCATTGTATCGGAGGGGGAATACTTCGAAGAGGATGAAATTGATTTGGATGAATAAATAAAGATTTTTCATTTTATAACAAAATTCACCTTACTTTTTGAACACAGTAGTATTCGTGATGAAATTTGTACAAGCAGATTTTTGATATGTCAAGTATGCACATACCCACATAAATCGACTTGTTAAACTTCACCTCAAGTTTACGCAGTTTGACGGCAACTAAATTTTCCGCAAAGACACCGCGGCTGTGAAAATTTGGCTTAGCGATCATTGCCTCCGCACCGTAACGTCCTTCCCATTTTATCAATAATTTTAAGACTACGTGATTACGTACGTTATATGAGATCGACTTCCAGCACATACCCAGTGGGCGAATCCGAAGCAATCGCGTTCAAAATTGTCAACGTTTTCGACCCATTAAAACTCATCATATGGTAATGGTTGACACATCGCGAAACCGCATTGTTTATGTCAAAATATATTAAATAAGACGATGGTTTCAATGAATCGTAAGAACGCATGTACTTATTATAGGCTTTAGCATATCTATCGGAGCATTGACTTAAACCACCGCGTATACCGCGTTCTATAAATAAGATCATGTCTATATCGGTGAGCAACTCAAATCTTACACGTGTTAGTTTCAACATTGCATCCCAAGTGTAGCCTGGCAATGTGTAATAATGCGCGGGATCGAGACCATAACTATTAATGCTACTTTCGCGGAAGTTTTGAAAAATATCAGCCAATAATAAAACATCGGTCTTGAGATATAGATCGCTGTATTTGCCCAGGGTTTTGATTGAGAACCGCTTTTAAACTTTCTGAGCGTGAGCATAATCTGTCTGTGATACTGTCTGCTTGGTAAGAGAACTATAAAATAATTCACGCGGTGGCAGTTGCGTTTCATACAGTTTATCAACATTATTCACGTATTCATATGGAAAGACATCTTTGCGTGTCAACAATTCGAAGTTTGATAACGAGAAAAATTTTGAATGAGAAATTTTTAATCTATCAAGACTTAAAAACGATGCCAATTTGTCAAGACTTGAACTTAAAAACTTGTACGAATTGATGAACCCTAGCCGTATACAATTTCGTGCATTTTTGAAAATTGTGTCTTTATCACATGTATTTTCGACGTATTTGGTAAAAAATATATATTTTTCTTTTCTTATTAGTAGTAAATCGATTTTGCTTTTAAACATGGTGGCAATTTCTTTTATGATAAAATGTGCATCGTAACCAGATAAATTTTGAAATACGATCGGAATAACGTATGAATTTTTGTAATTTAAATTACAATTTGAATGAGCTGGACCACGGTAAGACCCTGTCAAATGGCAATGATCGCGCACACGTATATTATTCGATGCAAACGGTTTTTCGCAAACCTGACGATGCGTCGCGTTACTGTATGCCTCTTGCTGCTCTTTAGTTAATGATTCCATAGGAACATTGGTGGATATTCTGGCTTTCACGTTATGCGCCAGGTTTTCGAGTTCTTTCGCGAACCACACGACGCAATCGTTATTGCGACAAAAGTGATACTCTGACAACGCGTCGTCGTATGAGCACTTAACATAATATGCTAATATAACATAATATACTAAATAGCTTGTGATGCTGATACGAGAAATTCGAAGTGTTCCCTGTTCCTGGGTCATTCTTCCGCAGTACGCACTCCAAATCTGAATAAATAACGAAGGACACACACTCCTCGTTGTAATTATCAAATTCGAGCCACTTGTTATCCTTGCTTGGTAGTAGAACGGCGCAGTCGTTTATTTGCTGACAATCCGTTTTGTGCGACTGCAACTTTTCTTCTGAGCTGAAGTAATGCAGACAACTATAAAAAATAGAAGACGATTTTTAAATTAAAACAATTTTTATAAGTGAGAAATATTTTTTAACGTATTTTATTATTTTTACCGATCACAAATGTACTTTTTTCTGATTAGTCGTGACAGGTTTTTAATGCATACAAAGTGGCCGAGGCTGTTATCACGTTCATCTTCCAAATACAGTATTGGCATGCTTCTCCTTTTTATCCTTGGTGAGCCTTATCGGGAATACGCGTAGTTTCTTTTCTTTTCTGTCGAATTCGATACCGTACACGTTTACCAACACGTCGTTCAAACGTTCAAATTTTCCAATGTCTTTTATATTCATTGGAAATGTTATGTCAGTAAAATTCAAGATTTCCGCGTAATGTGGATATGACGACTCCCGGTCTGCATTTCTTTCAGCGGGGTACAGGGCGGCCACTACTGACCACGCAAAACACGCATTGTCTTTCGATTACACGTTAATCACGGCACGTTTATTCTTTATTCCCCGCGGCAATTCGATGCATCATCCCGCGTGCACGGGATTATGTTTATTACTGTTTACCGTTAAATTCAGTATTCGCGTAAGAGCCCAACTGCTATCGCGTTCTTGAAACTCATCGAGCATCGCCAACGTGACATTGATGACACTCTGCTCATACCATTCGCGCAAATTTGACAAACGATAAAGTTCATTGTTCCTCGTAGCGATATTTTTAATATTACGTTCAACATGATTGTTAACATATTCATCATTAAATACGGTGTTCACCTTTACACTATCACGTTTCGCGATAGCGTCTTGCACTCGCTTGATCATCAGATTACTGGAGTCTTTCAAAAAATGTCGCGGCTCGTTGTAATCAATATTAATAACAGCGCCAGTCACAATGCGATTCTTGAACGCGGCCTCGATCTCGCACCATACGAGCGATTTCTTATCATCAGCGCTAGTACTTGCATAATTGCCACCAACATGCACGAAACGTCTTTCTAACTGCGCTTTTTCACCTTTGAGTCGCACGATTCTTGACACAAGTGATTGTCTTTTTCCCACGGCGAGTCAAGGACGTTTGGCACTACAATGTTCTTCGAGCTGCGCGAGGCACTCGTCACATCGTTGCAACCACTCGAAACATTCAGCTAAATTTGCAATCTGCGAGCATTGCTCGAGCAGTTCGCGTTCCACTCGCTCACTATTTTCCATTTTTTAGTTTTTAGTACGTATCACACGCTTTCTCGGAGCAGTTGCACGTATTTTGTTTATACGATTTGCAAATTCGCTGTGCGCTTAAAACGTTACATTGTCCGTTTGTATATTTTAATTTACAAAAATCAGGAGGTATAGCGTATCTCCACCAAGGATCATCCTGCTCTCCCGTAGGGGTCTGGAGTCGTTTCGGGGTCTCCCGAGGCTGTGCGACGACTCTAGATACAGGAATTGGCGTTCCTGCGGTTCCTGAGCTTGCTAGGGGGTCTGCGGTCTCTCGTAGGCCGCAGATTCAGGGATCTCAGCGACCCTGGCGCCCGAGCTGGTATACCGTAATCCGTCACGTGCTGAAATTACGTGCGGGACGGACCGGTGGCCTGGGCCTCACCGCCCGGGCTGCGAGGAGTAAACCTCTATAAAAAATCCAAGGGTGGCGTCCGTGGCGCGGGTGTCGTTCCGTGTAAGAGCGGGTCGGTGCTTCGTGTCTCGGACGCCAACGTATTTAGTTGGTTGGCAGGTTGCTGCTGGGATGGGGGTGCCGGTCCGAAGTGGTCCCTGGCGGGTGCTTGCGCTCGTCCGGGGTCTCCCCGGGCCGTCTCCCCCGTCTTGGTGGATCCGTTTGCCCATGTTGCCTCGGGCCGATGGTCCCCGGACATCGGCCTTAGTAGGCTCCGGGGCGAGGGTGGGGTTCTCCTCGTTAAATAAGCCCCCAATTATGGATTTAGTACATGGGCAAACGCAAGAAGAAGGTACCGCCCAGGGGTGATCGGACACCCCAGGGCCGGCACAGGGGGGCTATTGTCCCGGGTCCCCCCCCTGTCGTCATCGAACGACGGGCGGTCGAGCGGAGTGCCCACGGGCTCCGCCGACTACAGTGCTACTGTGGGAACCGGGGAGGGTGGCTCGGTCGAGCCCACCTATGAAAGGATGCGGGAGAGCTTCGGGCCCGACGCCGGCCTGCCGGCTGCGGTCCTGGACCGCGCATTTAGGATGGTTAGGCTCCTCGCACCTCACCTCCAACTCGGTTACGACGTTGAGGAGGTAACGAGAGAGCAACTCGTGATTGTGGACAACATGTACGCCTCAAAGTATGGGGACGACTACAATCCGGACGTTGTCCTTCCTATGGAAGGTTGTCGTCCGGTTGTCCAATCCGATTCGGACTGCGGGAACGGCGTTCCTTCTACGGACGTCGGGTGTAAGGCGGAGCCGGCTCGTGCAGCCGCGGCCCCTCCACCGGACGCCGGAGGGGGATGTGACCGGACGAACGAGTCCGGGGTGGAGCCGGCCGATAAGGTCGAGGCCCCCGTACCCCCCATTGGGGCTCTTTCGGGCCGGTCGCCCGGTGAACGCCGCGAGGTGGACTCCGGCGGACCCGGCCTTGGATGCGGGGCGCGGCGGTCGCGCTCCTGTCTCCGGGCCGGCTGTTCGGCGGACGCCGCGAGGCGGATGCCGATCAGCCTGGCGGTGGCGGGGGGGGCGTCATCGGTCGCGCTCGCGCTCGCCGATCCGCATTCGCGGGGGTGGCCGGGGGAGCGAGGGTGAGCCTAGTTTGCCCGATGAGTCTCCTCCGGGCACCATCGTGGATGTGGAGCGGCCAGGGGTTGCGGAGATCTCGACCTCCAGGGGCGCGATGGAGACGGTCGCCCCTCCGCCTGAGCCTCCGGAGGAGGTCGTGGTTACCCCGGATATTCCGGGTGTGCCCGCCGAATCCGGGACTCAGCGCGGGAGGAAGCGGGCGCGTGGCCGTCCCCGGCTCGACGGAAGCGGACCTTTTATGTCTCCGTCTCCCCTCTCGGACGGGGCGGACATAGAAAACCGCCTCCACGGAGTGCCCATGGAGGGTTTCAGAGCGCGGAGGCTCAGAGCCAACGTGATCCGGGACTCTTCGGAGGACGAAGAAGTGTCGGGGGAGTCTAATTCGCGGCCTAGGCAGCGAATTAGGATACCCCCGACACTGTTTACTCCCGAGCAGCGTCGAGAGCTAGATCGGGAGATCGGCGTGATCTCCCGCAGCACAACGACCGACTTGGCCGACTTGGCCGACGGTTGGTTGTGGGAGGTAGAGACTGTCCGGACGAAGTGCACCAAGCTAGGAATGCATAGTGCCTTGTCCGGACAGTTAAAGAAATGTACTCATCTCGCCCCGGAAGCGGTGATGACTTTGACCTATCGGGCCATGGGCCGCCTCGGGCGGGACCCTGGCCGATGAGGGACAGGAGGAAATCGCGGCAGCGGTGCGAGAGGAGGAGATCAGGTCCCTCCGCGCCGAGGTCGCGGAATTACGGGGGCAGTTGGGGGTGGCTAGACGAGCACTCGTGCTCGGATCGGGACCCTCGGCTGCGCCCCGGAGCGAGAGGGGGAGTCCATCCCGCCCCCGCCGATCCCGGCGGATGTCCCTGTCCCCGACCCCTCTTCTTTCGAGGAGAGGGTGCTTGGGCTTCTGGGGCAGCTGTCGGGCTCGGTGGGGGAATTGGAGAGACGCCTGGCGCGGGTCGAGGAGGGGGCTGCTTCTGCCTCCTTCCTGGCCGGCGCCGGGGCGAAAAGGGTGAGAGAGGGACGTCGGGGGAATCGGGCTCCGCGGGAGGAGCCCGCTGCCTCCGACACCCTCAGCGGCCCCGCGGATTTGCCTGCTCCGGCTCCGTCCACGGACGGACCGAGTTGGGCGACCGTGGTGGGCCGCAAAGAGAAGAGGAGAGCTGCGGCGGGGGCGCTGACGAAGAAGTCGGCTCCCGCCCCCGCGTCCTCAAAAACCGGCCGGGGGCGCTTCCTTCCGCGGCTGGGCGTTACCGGTGCTGGTACCTCGCCGGGGGTAGGTGCTGCATTGCCGCGCCCTCCTCCTCCGGGGTCGCAGCCCGGCAAAAAGAAGAAGAAAAAGCGGCCGAAAGGGGTGGAAAACCGGGGAGGGGCCGCCGCCGTTTTGGGCGGTGTCCGCTGTCTCGGGTGCGATGGGGAGACGGATCCCGAGGTCCTCCATGGTGGCAATCACGGTGGAGCCGGGGTGTGCCTCCTACACCAAAATCATTAAAAAGTCCAGGGCGGCGATCAACCTGAGGGACATCCTCCCTCAGCCCGAACTGGGCTTTAAGTTCAGAGTATCGCAGGCCGGGGGTGTCCTTTTGGAGATCCCCGGCGCTGAGAGTCGGCCCGCGGCGGAGCGCCTCGCGGCCGAGATGAGGCGGGTGGCTGGGGGCCCGGGAGTCCGGATCACCTGCCCTATGCGTAGAGTGGGGATCCGGGTGTCCGGGTTCCTGGACTCCACCGAGCCGGAGGAGGTGGCGGCGGCGCTGGCAGGCGCTGGAGCTTGCAGCGCCGTCGAAATCAAAGTCGGTCGAGTCACTCGCGGCCGCCGGGGCATGGGCTCTGTGATCGCACAGTGCCCGGTCGCGGCGGCGGCGAGACTCGCCAAAGCGGGGAAAGTGGCCCTGGGCTGGGCGGCTGCGCACGTGGAGGCGCTTAAGGCACCTCCACCGCGCTGCTACCGCTGCCTGGCTCAGGGCCACATGCAGCACCGGTGCCCCGGTTACTTTGACCGGTCCCGGTGCTGCTTTAACTGCGGCGGAGAGGGTCACACTCGGGCTCAGTGCGCTAACCAGCCCTTCTGTCCCGAGTGTGCCTCCCGCAACAGGGCGGCCGGCCACCGACCGGGATGGCGCGGGCTGCCCCAAAATACCCCCCATGCCTCGGAGGGCTGGGGGGCCTCCTCCCTCCTCCCCGGATCCGGGGAGGGACGAGGAGATGGAAATGGAGCGGCCTCCGTCACCGCCGGACGCTGGCGCTGTCCGCGGCGCTCAGGCCGTTGGGGGCGACGGTCTGGCGGGGGCCGAGGCCGCCAAGGGGGATGCGTCTCCCGCGGGCGGGGTCGCAGCCGTTGGGACCCCATCCACTGGGAACGCTCGGCTGCCGGGGTCCACCTCGGACTCTTCCAAGTCCGGGGAGGAGCCCCCGCCGCCCTAGTCGCGCGCGGTCGACGAGACCGGCCCGCTCGACGCTGTCAGCGTGTCAAGTCACGTGTCTGGGGATAACGTCCCCGTGACCAGGGTGATGCTCTCACCCCTCCCCCCAACTCTCGCAGAGGGAGCGGAGGGAGAGTAAGGCCACGAGGGAGGCGAGGCCTAAGGGAGGCGCGCCCAGTGCGCCCTCCCCGGGGCCGCCCGTCCTCGGCAAGGGGAAGCGGCGATAGTGCCGCTCCTCGGGTGCCCGCCCCTAGCTGCCCCTAGCGCTCGGGGGATGCGACGGGACGGGGCCCAGGCCGATGGGGCCCGGCGCCAGGCGAGATCTTCCCTGCCCTGGTGCCCGGCCCGGCCACGCGAGCGCCGTGAACGGGAGGTGGTGGGGCGGGCGGCGGCGACCGCTCGTCCCTGGGCGTGGGGCTCGCACCGGCGATATGTCGGGAGCGGCCCCATGGCCCTAAATTGGCGCAGGGGTGCGTGATGCCTCGCTCCGCATCCCCGGGGTCGGGCTAGGCCCTACCGGCCGACGTATCTCGGCTGGGCCAACAAAGCCCGACTCCCAACTCGACGAACTGGCGCGTCGGGGAGCTCCATGCTCCGACCCCCTGTGGAGGGGTGTTGGCGAATACCGAGTATCCCGATCCCTCCACACACTGGGTGAGATGGGCTCGGGTTTTTAGTGGGTAGGCGGACCGGGCCTCGCCAACTTTCTGCCGCGCAAGCGGTTTGTGCCAGCGAGGGGTACCGCGTCCCGAGTCCCACACTCCCGTGTTCTAGCCAACCCGGGGTATCATGAGTATTTTCCTCCCGTTAAAAAAAAAAGGGGGATCATTCTGCTCTCAATTTTTCTTTTCAACCCACCAATTAAATAAATTAATCGCTGCGGGTTTGCGCTTATCGTCGCAGTTCTGTGGTGGTAGTGCATACACGTTTATTGCAAGAAATTTGATGCACTGTCCATAACCAGCGGGAATCTGCAGAATAATATCTTATATAGAGATATTCTGGTAAATTTTTTTGCCCACTGATATTTGTTTAATTGCTTTTCTTCACAATTATTAAACGCGCAAGTAGTATGTTTATGAGAATTTTAACTCGGGAGCAAGGTGGTGAGGTGCGCGGGGGAAATGTGGGTGCGTGGTAATGACATTACCCCCGGGACTTAACGTTATTTGTTTACATAACCGTTATCTGTTTATATAAATAGTAATAAACGTTATTTGTGTAAATAGATGGACGTAGGGGTGGTGGGGGAACCCTAACCTTTTTTTATAGTTGGGAAACGCTTTTATTGGTCCCCGGTCTTGTGGGGACAGGAACGCGGGGTATATGAGATTCGCCGACTTAGTAATAAGCCGGTATACTCACTAAAACCCAACTTTTTCCGGCGTATGGACTCGGGACGGATCACGGGATCAAACTAAGCATGCACCGCAATCCGTCCTAGCCCAAACGGATCCACGCCCAAGAGCAGAAACCCTCCTCCGGAGTTAGCGGCCAGAGCTCGACCGAAGTCGAGCCCCAGCCGCCCGAACCGAGATGCTGGGTGTGCGTCGGGCCCTCGTGAAAGAGGCCCCTAGGTACGCACTCTCGCATCCCAAACCTCGAGACGGGTCAGTCGGTCAACTACCCCGCCGCTAATGCCCGAGGCGTACCTCCTCAACAGTGGGGAGGGTAGGGCCCTCTGTCCGGTCTAACTGGCGCTGTGAGGGTTCCTCCTCCTCACTGTTCTTTTCCGGCCATCCCTTCTTTACCTTTTCTTGAGGAAGGGAGAAGGAGGAAAAGTTACCGCGCCAGTGGGGTTGTCCCCGGCGGCAACAAATCCGTCACCGCCAGGACATCGGCGATTTTTGATTTTGGGCAGGAAGAGGGCGACGAACTCACCCTCTTTCTGCCCAATGCCCGCGGTTATTTTGTTAAGGGGGAGGAGGTGGTCCCTGCTGAAGTTGTTGCAGGAACCATCTGCGCCTTCCCCCCTTCGCCATCTCTTTGGCGGGGCGTCAAGAGTTTCTTCCCGTGCCCGCTCTGCCGCCTTTTTTTGCTACATGACAGTGTCGCAAAAGGAGGCTACCGCCGCCTATTCATCAGCACTGGCGAGCAACCGCCCCAGCACCGTTGGGAGGTCGAAACCGGCTCCTATCCTGTCGGCGAGGGCACGGTGCTTGATAGCCCAAGTCGGGCATACCTCCAGGGTATGTTGCGCCAGGATGCTGGAGTTCCGGGACAAACCCGGATTCCAGCAGCGGAGGGACATGTTGTGTGGCGTTCCGCAGGAGTCAGTAGTGGGCCCTCTGCTATGGAACGCCACATACGACAAGGTGCTCCGCGAGTTCCTTCCCCCCGGCTGCCACGTCGTCGGATACGCTGACAACACGTTCGTGGTGGCCGGGGAAACCTCCTGGGTGATAGCGATTGCCATGGGCAATTGGGCGGTGTACTGTGTCGTCGGCTCTATCAAGAGCCTGGGCCTGAGGGTGGCCCCGGAGAAGACGGAAGCCATCTTCTTCCATGATGGCTCTTCCCGGGTACTGCCCCGGGACTTCGTCCGGGTGGACAACACCCTGATCAGAGTGGGGGCAACTCTAAAATATTTGGGGTTGCTATTGGACGGTCGCTGGGCCTTTGTCGAGCATTTCGACAAACTGGCCCAGCGATTAGGCAGGAGGACAGACGCCCTCCGGAGGTTGATGCCCAACCTCCGAAGTCCGAGAGTCGGTGCGAGGCGCGCGTACGCCTACGCGGCCATGGCTGGGGCTCTGTCTGGTTCCGCGAGGCGCTGGCCAGCCGCCGTATACGAGACGTGGGGTGCAGCGGCGGCTGGCGCGAAGGATTGTGCGCGCGTACCGCACCGCGGCGAGTTCCCTCTAGGCTATTCGTAGTCTATGGTCGAAGCCGGGTTCTGCCGAGCAGCACTGCGTGAGCATTCGAGCTCTGTACGTCGTCGAGTTACATGCATGTGCACACACACATGCCCTCGTGTCGGTATAATCGTGCGTCTTTAGTTATATTACATCATCCTGTAATCCTCGCTGTATAACTACTTAATGTTGTTTAAAATATACCGTCAATCCGGTTAACAACACTGTCGCGTACCATATTAATTACGACCTGATATATTTCCCGGGCTACTGCAATAGCCCACATTGGTGACCCCGACGTGATAGGTCATTTCGGTGCGCGCTTCGAGAAATTGTCTCGTCAATGCCCGTGCGTTGTCCACCGGCTTCCCGGGGGACACGCGACGGCATTTTTCTCTGTTCCAGAACCTCCTCGTTCAGCATTCTTGGCGAACGACGCAGATTTTCCTGAAAAAGGAAATGCCTTCGTGCCGGCCGGCAAAGCCATTCGTAACGACACGCCATTGGGCGACGTCGCTAAAAAGACACGCAATTCGACAAAAACTTTCTAGCCATCGCGTTTCAACGGGCGGCCTGTTCCACGGATTTCGCATCCCCGGCGAGGCTGTTCCTGACGCATCGTCTAGCTACGTCTTCTTCAGTGGCACTGCGCAGCATATTGCGACTATTCGCAGCTCATCGCAGCCCGTTGCAGCTCCCTGCCACCGTCGTGGCGTTACGCAGTATTTTGCGACGCATCATTCAACATTGAGGCGTACATCAGGTCATCAACCATCTTCGCAGCTCATCGCAGATCTCGACGGTGCATTCCGTCTCTGCAGGATCACCGAGACCTTCGTCCTCGTAACGTACTATCTCTCTTATTTGCCTGTGCCAGCGTACGCGTCCGCATCAAGCGTTTGACCCGGCATTTCAAATCGAGAATCCTCGCGCGTAGCAACAGCGCTGTATCATGTTCGCACGCCATTGGTGCATTTCGAACAACGGCTACCGCTCAATGACATTGTTATTTTCTTGCTCGTTTCGTACGCCTATTTATGGCAGATATTAAAATTTCGCAAGCCGACTTTCCGTTAAGCGTCTAGCTACGTCGCTTTAGTATTCGCACAGAATATATGCGTTTCTATCGTGGCGTCATTTGCATCGTAACGTTACGCCAATACCATTACTATTGCGTACCAACTTCTCACGTCCTTTTGTGAAGTCATTTTGTTTCGAGGTGCCTCTGAACACATTGAATAGCAACATCGTCGTGTTGCCGGCGACTTAACTCAACGTTACGCACTAGTGGTAACTCAATGATTTAGCGGTCGTTTTGCGTCTCTGTCGCGTACGCTCTGTCTAGTCATATTTCAATAGTGCGCTGTCTTCAATAACTGTTCGCGCGGTTGGGCGCTTGTTGTTACGCCAGTTTTTGCGTTCTGGTTGTAACAGTCGTTTTTGTTACTTGACTCATACCGTCGTCATCATGACTGACGAACCGCCGCGCATTGAAGCTTATCGCGCTCCTAAGATCCCGCCGTTTTGGAAAAGCGAACCCGAGGCGTGGATTCTCCAAGTAGAGGCGTCATTACGGGTTCTGCCGAGCAGCGCTGCGTGAGCATTCGAACTCTGTACGTCGTCGAGTTACATGCATGTGCACACACACATGCCCGCGTGTCGGTATAATCGTGCGTCTTTAGTTATATTACATCATCCTGTAATCCTCGCTATATAACTACTTAATGTTGTTTAAAATATACCGTCAATCCGGTTAACAACACTGTCGCGTACCATATTAATTACGACCTGATATACTTCCCGGGCTACTGCAATAGCCCACAATGGTACTGGCGTGTCTCCCCCTGGCGGAATTCACGGCCGACGCTCTGGCATGGTCATACGCCAGAGCGAAGGCCGTCCGCCTGCAGGAGGGAGTAGTTCCCCCTAGGGTCGCCGCGCTACTACGTAAGAGAGCACGCCGGTGGGCCATGAGAGCTTGGCAACAGAGCCTCAACGATCCGCCGGCGGCAGGATCTCGGATCTTGGAGGCCGTCCTACTTCACTTGGACGAATGGGTGGGCCGTCCTTGGGGCGGTCTGTTCTACCGGACGACACAGGTGCTCACCGGGCATAGCTGCTTTGGTGAGTACCTGTGCAGGATACGCAAGGTGCCGACGACGCAGGCGGACCGGGACTCCGCGCAGCACACGCTGGAACACTGTCCAGCGTGGGAGGAGCTGCGCGGAGTCCTGCGAGAAGAAATCGGCAACGACCTCTCCCTGCGGGCCATCATTAGCCAGATGGTCAGCAGGGAGAGTGCATGGGTTGCGGTCTCCTCCTTCTGCGAGCAAGTAATGCGGCAGGAGGAAGCCAAAACAAGAAGAGAGAGGAGGCCGGGAGGACGCATGTCCTCCGGCGAAGGTAACGACGGTAGGAAAGGCGGGGACAGGGGCCACGACCTTGGCTCCCTCCCCGGCCGCCCCGAAGAAGAAGAAGGCCTGCCCAGCAACCGCGGGTAAATTTACCCGTGGTCACATTAGACAGACTCCCAAGTGAAAGGGAGCCCTGTGACCGGACGAACAAATGCTAATTTCCGAATTTTCACTTTACAGGTTATTTCACCTACCTTTAAGATGAACCCTGCGTGAATTTCACGGTTGCCAGGTAATTTAAACCTGTAATTACCAAAGTGGGATACGTAATTGTCCTTTCTTTCTGTTTCAGGAATCCTCGTTCGTGATTGGCCAGGCTCGTTCTTCCTGTCAACGGTCGTCGTGGGATAAATTACGCCGCCGCGTAACGTTCGTCGGTACACAGGTAAGTAAATTTTTATTAATTGTGCACTGCGTTTAATGTCTGTACACTTATTGTTTTAGATGCGCGCATAGGAACGGGACTTCTCGTGTTGGGTACGCGAAAGATTCATGGCAAGTTCACACGAGTAATATATTTATTGCACACACTGTTTGTATATAAAAATAAATTGTCATTTACATTGTTTGATTTCGCGTGTACAATTTCCCGAATCACATCTAATTAATGTTCTTAACTATAACACGATTACGCGTTATGTTCGCGATGACGCAATATTGCATCATTCGCACCGATGTGCAATGACACCGATGTGTCTCGGAAGGTGGTTCGTGACCAACTAACTCTTAAAATGGCGATGCTTGGCGTCTTTTCTCTGGGCTCCTATTTTATTGCCATGTATCAATGCGCTTTGCAATATGGCGGTGCTGCCATAGTTGTGCGCGGAAAAGCTTGTTTGAATTAGTTATTTATTTATAGTATAAAAATAGACTAATTTAATATAAAATAAGACAAGAGAATGTGTATATATGTTAAAATTTTAACTTATCAATCTAGTTATGTTTGTGGTGTGTAGTTATATATACAGATGTTTGACATGTAATAAATTGACTTGTGATGGTCTTAACTTAGCTTTAGTTTTATTAATTTGGCTTGTCGGACGGCATTTGGCTGCTGTCCGGATCTCCCTCTTTTCCTGACGATGCTTTTGTTGTGTCGATCCTTATGGTGTGGTCGACTGTCACATCGTTGCTTTCGTTGTGGGATTCCTGGGTAGTTGTGGTTTCTGCTTCCTCCGAATTGGTCTCCACGTTCGTTTGGTTGGTTTCCGGGGTGTTTTCCCGGGTTTGTGGATCCATTTTGGCCTTTGAAAAGTGTTTTACGGGGGGCTCCCCTTCACTTGAGAGTCTGTCTAATGTGACCACGGGTAAATTTACCCGCGGTTGCACTTTTCCCGCCAAATCTGCATGCGAGCTTGCTTGTATACAGATTTCTGGTTGTTGCGTTGTCGCGTAGGTGTCATTACCTTTTATTATTTCTTGACTTATGATTGTTGGTGTGGCTTTTTTCTTTTCAAACCTTCCTTGTTGGTTTCTTTTTCGGTTTTTGGCTATTTTTGATTTTGCTTCTGATTTCACTATTTTGATCTTTCTTTTCCCGGTTGGCGTGTCATCTGTGATTGCTGTATTCTCGCTTGACGTAGAACTATTTTGTCTTTGTCTTTTCTTGTTTCTTGGCGATTGTTGTGGTGATGTTGTATATGTTTGTTCGTACATACGTACGTTTGTTAAGAATGCTGTATGTTGTGCCGAGATTGAGGATCTAGGTGAGCTGACAGGTTGTTTAGGTGAAGTTTCCGCTTCTGGTTGTTTTTCTTTGTTCGTTGTATAATATTTACCTAGACCGTATACTTTTGTAGCGGTGTTTTTTTAGTTTGTATTCTATAATAAATTCTTGTGGCCTAGTATTTTTGTCCTTTCTTATATCGGTGACGTTGATTACAACACTTATTTTATAATGTGGTTGGTTGTCGTCATCACTTATTACGAAGTTGTCGATAAACGTAGTTTTTTTGTTATCGTCATCGTAATAGTTTTGGAACATCTTGTTATGCTGTTCCTCTAATTTTTCTTCTTGTTTTTGTATTTTTTCTGTGATTCCCTCGTCGAAATCGACTGGTGATGTGCGACTCAGGAACTCTGTTCCTGCACTTATTCTTTGACGTTTTGCTGTGAATATCCTTTTCCAGTATTTACGTCTTTCGGCCTCTTGAATAATTTCGTTTTCTCACTCCGTCAATACGTCGTACCACTTTTGCTCGTACGGCAAGTGAGGTTCCATTGTGGTATTTTCTTTTATAATATCACTGGGCTTATTTTGCTCACTTGAGATGCTCATGTTGCCTCGTGTCTCAGTCAGCTGATTGTGGTTGCGTTCGCATGTTTTGGCGTCTTGGCGCGTTCCACAATTATTCATATGTTGTCCTAGTAATTTTTTACGGCTGCTATCGCATGAAATAGTATGATCGTGCGATTTAACGTGTTGGTTTGCATTTTTGGCCAATATAATTGATTCTTTTGATGAATCGTTAATCTGCGTAAGAGATTCAGTTTTAAGTTGACTTGATGTACTCGGTCTGTTCTTTTGTGGGTTGATTTGCGTTTTAGCTTTATCAATCAAGTTCTGCAATTGGTCTTGCAGGTTTTGAATGTTGCTGCTTATTGATTGTGCTTGTTCCTGTATTATTGTGGAACTTGGTTTCTCGTAAGAAATATACCTTGTGGTGCGTTTGCATGTACCTGGTTTACGTGTAATGCAATTTTCGCGTGGTTTTGTTTACCTTTTGTTGTGTTTGTTACATTTAATGCGTCTAATTCACTTTTCTCTAGTGTGTAGGTCTCATTTAACACTGTTTCGTGTTTTTGTTTGTTTTCATCGACTAACCTTACTTTTTCTTTTTGTTTCAGGTTCGATGGGTCTTCCTCGGGGGAATTGGTTCCATGGTCCTCTTTGTGGTTCCCATGTGATAATCTTCATCTTTTGTGGTGAGTATGTTTGTTTTTAATATGTTTTTGTTTTCTGACTTTATTGTTGGGTCAGTAACGTTAATCACTTTTAAGATTTGGACTTCTTCTTCGTCCTGGTGTAATAATTTGATGGCATTTGTGGGAATTGTTACCATCTTTCGTTTTTTGAGATTTTTCGTGGTTGTCTCGTTATTTGTGGTATGTTCATCCACTTTTGAGTCTGATTTCACCGTTTCGACCTGTTCTCGAGGTCTCTTATTGTTTTCATTTATATATACGCCGTTTATCGCAATTTTTCTGCGAATCGGTGTTATAGTGCGTTCCGGAAGATTAAATTGTTCCGTAGGTTCTTCCTTGACGGTAATTGTACACAGGTGATATTCTCTTTCCAGTGTGGCATGTGTGGTTCCGCCCCTGGTGGAGTATATTGTTGCCTTTATTCTTGCTTGAACACGGTCGTCCTGGTAGGTCTCCTCGTGTTGATTTGGCAAGTTTGCCATTAATTGTGTCAATTGTTGACTCTGTGTCGCTATACTGCGGTTTTGTGGTTGAATCGTTGTGATTCTGCTTTCTGTATCGCCGTCTAGTGGCTCCTCGACAATATAGTCGTCTTCTTCTTCTTGCCATCGCGGTATTTCATCTAGGAATAGTCCTCCTCTGGGATCGTTTTCCGTGAAATGCTCTTCCTGGGAAGAATTTTCTGTATCGGATTCGTCAGGGTATTGTTGATCTTCCTGCGAATATTCTTGGTTCGGCTCATGTTCGCTGATAAATTTGGAATCATCCAGTGTTTGGTTTGTGGTTGTGTCCACAATTTCATCACCATCTTCGAGGTATTGTTCCGCCTCTATGGGTACGTAATCTTGTTCGTACTCTGCGGTATCGAATCGTTCGTAATCCGAATCTTGTTCGTCAGCTTCCGGTTCGGAGTAGTCTTCTTCCTTCTCTGGAATATGTTGTTCGTCATCCTCATCGGGATCATATTCGTCGTCTTGATCCTCTGGTAGATATTCATCTGGATCGTATCCGTCTTCCTCTAATTGGACGTCTTGTGGTAATTCTTCATCAAGACTCTCGTATCTTTTGCTATAGCTTTGTGAACCATCTTCGGCATCTAGGTATTCGCTTGATTGTGGTGAGTCCTGCTCGGGTTCACCTATTTGTTCATCTAGGGTCTCCTGTCGTGGCTTCATGTGTGGCTCGCGATCAGGTCTTAGTAGACGGGTGTTGTAAGCTCTCCCCACGTTTCCGTTGAAGTCTCCTATCAGGTACGCATATCGTCTCAACACATCGAGAACTTGAAAAGGCCCGTCGTATAGTAAATGGATTTTTGCGACTTTTCTCTTTCTCGCGTCTGAACGTGGCCTTGTTTTGATCCAAACTATGTCTCCTGGTTGATAGACGTTAACAGTCTGAAATTTGTCCGCTTGTTTCTTTCTTTTCTGCGCGTTTCTTTCTAAGTTGACACGCGCCTCGACTATTTTCGTCTTGTGAGATTTCCTCATAAATACATTGTAGAATTTCTCTTGGTAGCTCCAGATGATCGTCTTCTCCAAAATGCAATTCGTTTGGTGTGAATCTAGTGCTGGAGTGTACTGTGGCATTGACAACGCGTTCTGCGCGTTGTACGATGTTTGCCCATAGGGTGTGTTCGTGCGATGCGTAGGTACGCATTATACTTCCTAGCTCACGCATGACTCTTTCTACTGGGTTGGACTGTGGGTTGTATGGCGTAGTCTTTTTTATTGCGCAGTTGTATTCTTCCGCCAACTGTTGCCATCTTCTGGACAAAAACTGTCCATCGTTGTCCGTAAGAATTTCTTCTGGCTCTCCGATGTTTGGAAAATAGTCGTTTTCCAGTTTGTCGATGATTGTGGCCAGTTTTTTATCTTTCAGTGGATATATCTTTACTAGTTTGGAGAATTTGTCCATAATCACGAGTACGTGTTTGTATTCTCCTCTCGATTGTGGCCATGGTCCGCATAGGTCCAATGATATGGCTTTGCCTGGTCTGTCCGGCAACTCGTAGTATTCCATTCCTACGGTTGGTCGGGTGTAAAACTTGATTGTGTGGCACACCTTGCACGATGCTACCACATCTCTGGCGTATTTCTCGAATTTCTTTCCGATGAAATACTTTTTCATGAATCCGATTAACTTATCGGTACCAAAATGAGCTAGTAATTTGTGTGCTCGTTTCATCATCTTCCAGTTCTTTTCCTCCGGTAAGACTGTTTTGTCAGAGTTTCCGTCCATATGTCGAACGATGTTGTCTCTTTCTAGGAACATGTGTGGATCCGTTTGTGGTGCGTTTATCAAATCTGGGTGCGCTTGTTGTGCTTCTCGGATGATTTTCACCCAATCGTCGGTCCTGGTTCCATCTCTTGCGTTTTGGATTAAACCAATGTATTTGTCGTCTTTCATGAGTACGCGCCTTTCGTCTGCGCTTCTGGACAAAGTATCGGCGAATGAATTTTTTTTCCCTGGAATATGGATCACATCTAGGTCGAATTCCTGTAGAACTACACAAAGAGGAAATAAACAGACAAATTGAAGAATTATTAGAAGGAGGCATTGTAAAACCTTCTCAATCACCATATAGTACGCCTATATGGATCGTACCTAAGAAGGAGGATTCAAAAGGAAATAAACGATGGAGAATGTTACTAGATTTTCGTGCTTTAAATGAAAAAACCATTGGTGATGCGTATCCACTACCTAACATAGTTGATATCATAGATCAACTGGGAGGTTCTCTCTATTTTACTATATGCGATTTATCTTCAGGATTCCATCAAATAAAAATGGATCCTGCTGACAGCCATAAAATAGCTTTTACAACGCCTTTTGGGCATTATGAATTTGATCGGATGCCATTTGGATTAAAGACGCTCCTGCTACATTTCAACGGCTAATGGATTTAGTATTAACAGGATTACAAGGAAAGGAACTCTTCGTTTACATGGACGATATTGTCATCTACGCTACCTCATTAGAGGAACACGAAAGAAAATTCAATCTATTAATGGATCGATTGCGCGAGGCTAACCTTAAATTACAGTCTGATAAATGCGAATTCTTGAAAACGGAAGTAACATACCTTGGACACGTGATTAGTAAGAATGGAGTTAAGCCAGATCCTAAAAAATTAGAGGCAGTAAAAAATTTTCCTAGGCCTAAAACGCCGAGAAATATTAAACAATTTTTGGGACTAGCCGGATATTATAGAAGATTTATACCTAATTTTTCTAAATTAGCTAAACCATTAACAAACCTATTAAAAAATGAGGTACGATTTGAATGGAAATCGGATCAAGAAGAATCATTTGAAACGCTTAAACAAAAATTATGCGAAGAACCAGTCCTGCAATATCCTGATTTTTCAAAACCTTTTGTTTTAACTACCGACGCTTCCGGAATAGCAGTAGGAGGCATATTATCTCAAGGAGCAATAAATAAAGATTTACCGATAGCATACGCTTCGAGAACTCTAACCGACAACGAATTAAAATATGATACATATGAAAAGGAAGCTTTAGCAATAATTTATTGCGTTAAACACTTCCGACCGTATTTATATGGACGAAAATTCACCTTAGTTACGGATCATAAACCTCTGGTTTGGTTTAAGAATGCGCAAGACGCTAACATGAGAATACTCCGCTGGAGATTGAAACTAGCAGAATATGATTATGACGTTGTTTACAAGGCAGGTAAAACCAACGTAAATGCTGATGCCTTATCTAGAAATCCCGTAAATCTCGAGGATGCAGATTGTAATGTGATTAAACACAATAAATCTCTTAATCCTAATGATCCAAAAGATGCAGAATTAATTTCAAAAGTGTTAGAAGAATCAGATGAAGAAGAAGAGGACGAAAATTTCGAGCTTTATCTTTCAGACAACGAAGAAATAGACGAGTGCGTGCCGGGCGATTTAGCCGACGAGCACCACGATTTGACAACGTCTGTACATAAGAAAACGAGTGAAGCACTAAAAACTCAGGTCGAAACAGCTCTTATACATGACCCTCCTGACCATAATGGAATACAGACACGAAGTCAAACAAAGAATAAGAATACTCAATCACCAGAAGAATTAAGAGATTATGAAGAGGAAATTAGAGAAATAGAAGATAAAAATGATCCACCAGACAAATCAATCGAGAAAAAGGAAGACGAGAAGATAAACAACGAAGATGAAAAATCAATTAATGAAAATCAAGATCGAGTCACGAATAAAACTCACACAAAACCTACAGTGATTAATATACAAACATTTAAAGGAAATGTAATTGAAACACGAGATTTATTATTCTTACGCAAAGATAACATTGCCTATTTTACTGTTTGCCGACACAAACGGAAAACCACTAGATAAAGGTTCACAAAAAGTATTCTAGCGGAACGAATTACCAGATTTAAGCTCTCTTACATTAAGCCAAGCAAAAGCAATAAAATATAAAATATATTATCACATAGCCTTACCTATCAGCGAAGGACAGGGAGAAGGCCCGACAATGACTTTAGACAAAATAACAGTAGTAATAAAAAAATTGAGAAAAACTGTCGAGAATCTAAAATTAGAGACAATCAGCATTGCAAAATCAGACCATGTTAATAATGTACCATGGAGCAGCATCAAATCCGTGCTATAAATAATTTTTGTTAATTCAAAAACTAAATTGATTATATGCAATGGAGCAATAAAATACCCGCCTAAAGATCTCCGTCCGATTATTATAGGCGAAGTGCATTGTTTGCCTACCGGAGGACACCGAGGAGTTACAAAAACATATCATAGAATAAAGCATAAATACTGCTGGAAAATTAAAAATCCGATGTTCAACAATACATACAACAGTGTCTGCAGTGTCAATTGAAAAAACTAGTACACGTGAAAACTAAACAACCAATGGTAATCACCGACACGCCAGGATCTTCTTTTGACAAGGTGGCGATGGATATCGTTGGACCGTTGCCGAAAACGGAAAGAGGAAACGAGTATATTCTAACATTACAAGATCAATTAACAAAATATAGCATGGGAATACCTCTGCCAGATCAAACGTCCGAAACAATAGCTGAAGCTTTTGTAGACAGATTTATTTGTATACTCGGAGCACCTAAAGCCATATTAACAGATCAAGGCAAAAATTTTATTAGCGATTTAATGAAAAAGATAGCTAATATATTTAAAATTCGCAAATTTTGTACAACAGCTTTTCATTTACAATCAAACGGATCGCTAGAAAGATCACATCACGCGCTAGGAGAATATTTGAAGCAGTACGCTACTGATCAAAGGCAATGGGATAAATGGACCGGCCTTGCAATGTTTAATTATAATACAAGCGTACATGAAGCAACCAAACATACTCCATACGAGTTAGTTTTCGGAAAAATAGCAAGAATACCTTCTAATGAAATTTTAGCTCCAGAAGATAAATTAGCTAATTATGACAACTACCTGATAGAGCTCGTTACACAGCTTCACGCTATACAGACAACCGCCCGCACAAATGTAATTGAAGCAAAAACTAAATCAAAGAAATATTACGACAAAAAGCTTAACCCTCAAACATTTTAGCCTGGTGATCAGGTATTTCTACTAAAGGGGCCTAAACCCGGTAAATTTGGCGATCAATATACCGGTTCTCATGAAATTTTAGAAATATTAAATAGAAATAACGTAAAAATTAGAATTAAGAAAAATAGTCGAATTGTACATCCGAATCGGTTACGCATCTCTCATATTAAAATTGCGAAAAATTAAATATTTCAGAAACAAAATGGATTCTCCACCAGGAAGATTAACTACAATATTAATATTAATTATATGGATCCAAGGAACCTATGGAATAATAGGATATGACTGTGGTTCTGCATCGGCAAATTTAACTACCCTTTCATTAGTAAACATCGAAGAATGCGATGTTCCGTTGCAAGAAATTAATTCGAGTAAAGTCTATATACAATTACTACAGCTTAACGATTTTAATTCCGTGAAGGTGATACAATGCAAGGTTGAAGTTGACCGTCTGGTCAGAAAATGTGGGATGTTTTCTCACACAATGGACGTATACAATGAAAAATACTCTTATATAGAAGAAGTGTCTCGAGAGGCATGCCGACGCATGCATGTTTTTGGAACCTTTGAAATAGCCAAAACTCATATAACGGGATTAAAACCTAATCTGACCTCTACTCGCCCAGTGACATTAGCAGGGCATGTAGATAGCGATGAAATTTGTTACCCAGGAGCCTATTCTGATCCCTACGGAACGTGGGGAGATGTCATCGTCTTGGGCAGTATTAAAATTACACTACAGGATTACACTGCAAACGTTCGATCGAATACAAATCGAGTATTACTCCGATCAGGAGTGGCTTGTGAACTTAGCGCCACTCAATGCACTGATATAGAAGGAGGAAACACATTTTGGGATCCTGTGCCAGCCGACTTTTGTAAATTTTCCGATTACAGCGTTTTATATCAAGGATATGCAGATAAAATGATCGATAATATAAAGGAAGGCTCGCAAACAGCCTATTCATTAATTGATCAAGAAACGGTCTTCGCTTTTACTAGCATGGGAAAATATATGACGTGTGGTTATACGCTTACACGGACAGAACATCCAAAATTAATAATTTTTGAAACTTCACCCGGTGTTGCAGTTTTCAAAAAATTTGACCGAATATCTAATCGCGATATCTTTGCGTACATGAACTCAAAATTCGTTTATGTAGAAAAACACATACGTACGCAAATCAATCAATTGTACAGGAATATTCTACTGCAGCAATGTAATCTTGAGTTAAGAATGTTGCAAAATGCTTTGGCCATAGCAACACAATCACCCGATATCTTTGCCTATCACTTTATGAGAGGGCCCGGATACATGGCTCTCTTAGCTGGGGAAGTAATTCATATAATAAAATGTGTACCCGTCGAAGTAAGATTAGCACAAACTCAAAACTGAACAATTACCAGTACTACGAGGAAATCAAACGTTATTTTTAACGCCTCAAACACATATATTATTGAGACAGGGCACACAGGTTACTTGTAATACCTTTGCCCCGCCTGTGTATCTCCTAGGAGATGCGTGGTATAAAATCATTCCGAAACCAATAGAAGCATCATCGCCGACAGTCATGAAACCACTGACTAAACCTACGTGGAAATACATAAATCCTGGAGCGCTTGCCACCAGCGGCATATATTCACAAAACGATTTGGAGGAACTCAGAAATCACATAATGTTTCCTGCGGAAAGGCCTTCAATACTTAATACCGTAGCCAGAGGAGTAATGGTTCAACCAACTCAATTATACGAGGGATCAATCTCTAATCTCATTGACGAGGCATCATTCGAAAAAATCACAGCCACCATCCGGGAAAAAGTTTGGGGAAAATTTTTATTTTTCGGAAACATCAGCGCAGGATTAATGGGAATATACTTATTTGTAAGAGGCCTTAAATTATTACTAGATACGCTCGTACACGGATACGCTCTGCATACCGTATATGGATGGTCAATACATCTAATAGGAGCCATATGAGACTCAGTAACACATCTTTTGTTACACTTGAGCAAAAACAACCAAACAAAAGAGAACAATAAAAAAGGTCCCTCGAACCCGGAGGCCGAAGAAAAGGAAAACAAGCAGCCAGGCGGCATAGAAAACAAAGGGACAACATACCCCCTCCTACCTGCAAAAGAAACAGCGGCATACACGCTCGAAATCAGAAACTAAGAAAAGGAGGAAGAGAGGAGGACACAAATACCGCTTTATCCGAATTCTCTACTTATCTTAAATGTGCACGCTACGACGTGCAAACAAATTTCCTACCCGAAATCACACGCTACGACGTGTAAGCGAATTTTCTCGTACAAAATCACACGCTACGACGTGTAAATTTCACACGCTACGACGTGTAGACATAATTCAATTAACTCAAATAATCACATCACACACTTCTACAAATAAACCTTAATGTTTTTAGAAACCAAATGGAAATGAAACCGATAGACACTTCCCTCCTGACTCGTGGGTCATTGAAAATTAAAATTATAAAGGTGGAGTCGCCGACCTTACTATGGGTCCACATATACCACGCGAGGGAGGACCTGGAGGAGCTCCTGGACGACCTTACCGCCAGGATGACAAGGAGGGGCCGATTCTTACGATTTATCAGGCCCGTTGAACTCAATGAACCAGTAGCAATTCAAGAAGGGAAACGTTGGCAGAGAGGGGTGGTAACCCATTTTATAAGAAATGATACGGTAACAGTCGCCCTACGCGATTGGGGCCGCGTTGTCCAAAGGTCAATTTTTGATCTCTACATATTAGAGGATCGCTTCCGTGAAAGAAACTGGGAAGCTATCCCGTGTGGGCTTACCCACGTACAGCCAACCGACGGAAAGGCGAGATGGTCCCGAAGGGTCCGCGAACTCGCCCGTCTATTACTAGAAAAACGGGAGGGGTGGATGAGAATCCTCCGACCCGTGAGGAAGGACGCGGCGACTATCTCACTTGAATTAAAATGCGGGGGTGACGAAGAAATGAACAACCTGCAGGAATTACTAATCCGCATGGGTTGCGCCGAGCGGGCCCAGGAAATCATAAATAGCGCACTACCTAGCGTAATGCAAGAAATAGTTAATTAGATTAGTAAAAAAAAAAAAATGTTAATTAAATAATTGTAAAAGTATGTAGACTATTTTCATAATTTTTCGTACTTAACAGTATGTACACTATATATTTTTTTTTTTTAAATCGTAGAAAGTTTGAACTTATAAGTTACTGTTTCCTATAGTCAGAGTCATTAAATTCACGATAATTATACGATTATGTCAACATTGCTAACAAGATACGTTGATTTTTATTTGTAAGCGCAATAGATTACCACAACCCTGAGTTAATCTTATATAAACGTGCCTTATTCTACATAAAACAATAAATAAGTAAATAAATAGAAATTTTTACTTAATAAACCACGTAAATACTGTTAAGATAAGCTTAAGATAATAGAAATTTAAAGAATCAACCGCATGAGCGCAAGATAATTCTAGACATATAAATTCTTTAAATTTAAATAAAAGTTATAAATAAATGAATACATAATTGAAATTATAAACAATACTAGGATCATCTTGGGATCAAGGAAAATTAGATTATACCTATTATTGCAAATAAGTAATTGTAACACTAAGCGCTCTGATGAACGATTAAACAACTTGTAATGTTAACTTTAGCTCATACATTTAAATTGTATAATCTCGACATTCATACATCATTATTAATATTGTAACTCCTTATTTTACATAATTGCTAAAGCAAAAGATAGACTTTTTCTTTTAATAAATCAACAGTTCATAAATCATAACACTTTAATGAGAATAATCTTACCGCCATGAAACAATAATCCCACCAATCGAAATCGGAAAAATAAATTTTAAATTAAAATTTATAACACATGAGGCTTTCTTCTCCTTATAATAAAAATTATTTCTTTAATTTTTTTCTCTTTCTTCAACATCTGAATGTTTTCAAAATCTCAGCATACCGTTGCTCTCTCTTAAACTCCATGCGAGATAACAAAACTACAAATGACCCGACTAATAAGAAAATGACAAAGAGCTCAAATAATAAAATAGCTTGTATCTTTAAAGATATTAGTTTCAGGACCCATGTTAATTAGACCTTTTCTTTTTGTTTTGATCAATACTACTTGCTATCAAAATATGTGACCCTTTTTTTTGACACCCTGTATATATATATATATATATATATATATATACCTATATATATATATATATATAAATGGAAGTTATATATAATATATTAGAGAAGGTGCAATTATGAGTAGTATGAATATGAAAACTCGTATTATCTCCGTTATTAAGTGATAAATTCTAATGATTGCTTATTAAAAATATATAACTTTGTAACAAAATAGTTTTTTAAACAATACCAATTTTCTAAATTTATTTTTTGAGACGACCATATTACTATATAGTTTTCTCTTCCACCCATTATACAGTATTGTCACATTTTTATAAATCACGTTCTAAGTAATAAATATTTTATTATTTTGCGTCTGAAATCTATTTAACGACATTTTGCCAAATATAATTGTTCAAGTTTTAATATAAAATATTTAATATTACAAAAAGTTATGTAATAAAATAAATGCCCATATTTATTTTATAATTCAAAATCTGAAGTAATTGCATCTTCTCTATGAAATATTGGATAAGAATATTGTTTATATTAACTGTTGTTTACATACCCACAATAACTTCACGTAGTTTTGTTGCCTCAAAACTTTTTTTATTATGCTGTCCTTTCCAATTATAGGACATAGCCAGTTGGTTTGTCATTATAAATTTCAACATATTCATGACACAGGATCTCTGGTCGGCTCCACCAATTGTCGACAGTCGTCTTGTCTGTAATCACATTTTTCAATGCATAATTTTATTATCAGAGAAAAAATTTAAGATAAAAAAAGATTTTTAAACATACCAAATATGTATAATTGAGTGACTCTTGGCCATCAGGATTACCCTCCATTTTTTCTGACAGCATCAGTTCCAACTTTTGGAATTCATCGTCAGTTGTCAAAGGAAATTCAGGAAGTCCGTCTGGTTTTGAAGATGGATTCATAAATGTCTGAAGCGAATTTAAAAGACGAACAGAAGAAGCATTGCTCTGTTCCAACAATAACATTATTTCTTCTAATCGCTTTACGACATATTTTTGGAATTGCTGTACCGGTAGGATTTGCGTTAAATCGTTTCCTTCTTTACTTAGTGATAGAGAAATCGGGCTGTTTTCAATTACGTCGTAACAAGTTTTCGAAGTATCTGTAAATTACATTATATATTATTTTACTGTAATCGATATATTTCGATTAAAAAGAATGAAACACTTATCTACTTTTTACGCAATTTTCAGAATACATAAACATACAGGCATCGGAAAATGCTAGAAAATATATCCTTATTAAACCCATCGGACATTCACATATAGACAAATATTTATAACAATGTATACTAACTATGAGATTGTGCCCGGGCGTTGGTATTTTTGGTTTCTTTTTCAGCAAATCTTTCATTTTGTTTTTTCTTTAATATAGTCAATGCAGGGAAGGAATCGGAATCCTCAGACGTTTCTTTTGCCTTTTCAGGCTTCTTTTGATGCTTTTTGGATGTTTTTGCATGCACTTCCGAATCGGATGACTGTGAGGAATCGGAGTTTTCCTCATTACTACATTCTTCTAATAGTTTTTGGCTTGAAGAAAAGTTCGAAATATCCACTCCGTCTTTTTTTTAAATAATAAAATTATACAATATATAATTTTATTTTAACAGGTATGTTTTGTTTAGAAAGAATAATGGCACACTTGTCTACTTTTCATGCAATTTTCAGAATATGATAAAGGAGAAAATGGTATTATGGCTATCTTTATTGTCTCTTATTACATTTATTATTTATTAGATGATAGTTAGTAATTACTTACGAAATCATTTGTTTAGTACTTTTGCAGTTATGTAGTGGCGCTAAAATGCTAATGTACAACATCCGACAATTACTATGAAGTATTTTCACTTTTCAGCACTTTGTAACTTTTTTAATGTACATTTTAATATTTAATTACACATACTCCCTCATTCTTTTTAAACTCGTATTATCACACAAATGTTTGTACTCGACTTTGTTTTGTTAATTTTTTATTGGGTTATATACATTTCAAGTTATGCAAAATTATTCATGAGCATAGCATTTTATTAATATGGTTGCTTAAGCGAGATTTTCATATTGAAATATTTTTTCAATATATTGTCATTATAGAGGGCTGCGTCCAGAAACAAAGACATTACTTTATTCTTGTTATTTAATGTTAAACAAGGACAAAATGAGATCTTTAATGTTTATGATCGTAGAAAAATTTTAAACTATGGGAAATTATAAATATATAAATAAAAAATATTGTTTTTGTAACAAAACCAATCTTTCAAATTTATTTTTGGAGTCATATTATCATCCCTATTTCTCTTCGACATATTATACAGCGTTGTCATAATTTTATAAATCACGTTTTAAGTAATAAATTATTAATAAATTCAAATCTAAAATTTATTAAAAACCAGTTTAATAAATATAATAATTAAAACTTTAATATAAAATATTGATTATTAACAAAGTTATTGAATAAAATGGTAGCCATATTATCACTTTCTCCTCTACATAAATACACAGGATTGAAAAGTGCCAAAATGTCTAAATATATCACAGTCTATTACACATATTTATATATAGACAAATATTTTAGAATGTATACTAACTACGAGATTGTATTCTGGTATTGGTGTTTTTCGTTTTTCTTTCATCAAACCTTTTCTGTTTCCGTTTCTTCTTTGGTACAATTGATACGTTGGAAGAATTGGAATTCTCAGACATGTCTATAGCTTTTTTAGACATTTGACGTTTCTTAACTGTTTTATTATGTATTTCCGAATTTGATGTTTGTGAAGTATCGGAGTTTTCTTCATCATCACATTGTTACACTATTTTTTTCTTCAAAGTAACATCCGAAATCTCCACTCCGTCAGCTTCTGTTGATCCGTGCTCTAAGATAATCTCCATATATTTTACGATCTCGTTATAATCTTCTGCATATGAAACATATGTATACGTTATAAAATGTTAACAATTAATTTTAAGTAACGTTTAATTTTAATTTTAAATGATATTAAATACTTAATTTCAATGCTTAAGTTTATAAAGGTAAACTGCATCAAAACTGCACCATTTTAAACGAAATAAATACAATAACTTTGTGTTAAAAATTTTATATATTTTCAAGTGTATTTAAGTAAAAAGCTAACATATTAATTAATTTGTTCGGCGAAAGTGATTAAAATTAATATTAAATAAAAATGTTTTTAGACCAATTACAATACATATATTTCCTAGAAAAAGATAACAAATGTTCAACAAAAATATAAAAAAAGATTTTGCTCAAAATCTGTAAAATTTTTACATTATATACTTAAAAAAAGTAACAACGTTTTAATGTAATTTTTCTCATTAAAAAGTTGCAGGAATTGAACTGCAATGCCGATTATTCAACGTCATAAAAATAAACTAAAATAAAATACAAGTATGTAAAATTACAAAAAAATAAAAAATGTAAAGAGAAATATAAATTGTTTATAAATATAAATATATAATTATGACAAAAATAAAAAACATAAATAGGCTTATTCAATCATTGCGGTTCTTAGTGTTGAATAATAATTTTTTATAATCTTCAGCTTATCTGAACTGCGTGCCGCATTTTTGTCGAAATTGAAACACAGTTTTAAAGTCAGAATACGTAATAGTAATGCTCAGAAGAATCTGTAAAATTCCCTCTACCTCGGAAAAACTCTAAAGAATATTATTGCGAAAAGATTTCATTGCAAAAAAGGAAATAAAAAATATAAATTTCTATTTAATATCAAAATCCATACCTGAAGTTTTTAATATTCTGTGAGTTTTATATTTGTACCACGTTGAATCGTACGGTGCATAATCTAATACAAGTTTTTGAAACGCTTGTTCAGTTTTTGTTTTCGGCCAATAACAAATTTTCAACTCTTCTATAAACCATATCAGTGGCACAACAGCACATTCTTTCTTGCCTCCATTTACGAACTCGACGAGGGCATACATTTTACTCGTTTTATTTGAGTTTGTAGACATGACTCAATAATTGTAAATATATACTAGATAGGTATAAACAAATAAATGAGTATTTTATTCACTATTATTTGTTCTTAATTTATATCAGTTACAATATTTTCAATATAAGAAGAATTACGAAAAATGTGTGAATATATTCTTTAAAATCTAATTAAATTATTTATGGCATTTATGAAATTTATGTATTAACGCATCAAGTTTTGGTTTGAAAGAAAATATTATAATACATGGTGAATAAGGGGAAAAACTACAAACCCATCCATAAATGGCAATCGGAGACATTTATACGATATGTCATCAACAAAAAATGTAGTCGAATTGTTTGCGTTCATACTTCTTACATAATAAACACCTAATTTAGACGAATGTATTGGGTGCTGGTACAAATCCTCAGAGAATTTAAATGAAGCCCCAATACATTTATATTTACCGTCAATATAAAAAATCCTACTGATAACATAAATTTTATTACCAATAGTTACAGTATTGTCGGGATTTTTGCAAGATAATTTTATATTCCCAATTAATAATATTTCGCATATAAAGTGGGAAACTATATTTGGATTTGGATAATGAACTTGTTTTGGTTCAAAATTTGAAATAGCTGATTTTATTTCAATATCGATGACTTCTTCTTCTGCAATACGATTGCTTATTTGATTTAGAGGTAATCGTTTTGCGCGAATTCGTCTTTTTAGTGATTGAAGGTAGGTTTCGAAAGGAAAACAGCTATATCTTTCTAACGGGCCGTATGTTTGTACGTCTGCGCAAAGATGCAATAATGAATGAATATTATATACGACAAAATCTTCACCATACATTTCGGGAGCTTTGCGAACAAATTGCCTAATAGATTGTTCAGCAACATGCAAATATGACTTGATCAAGGACGTACTAGATAAGATAGTGATTGCTACATGAAGTAGTATAAAATGATTATATTTAACACTGTCAAGAACATTATACGTGACAATTGGACCACTGTATAAAGTAAAAAAACGAAACTCTGTTGCTTTAAATCTATGTAGATGCATTAGACTTCGAGGCTTTCGACAAAAATCTATAGTGACAAATGGCCGTATTACATTTATATTGTAATCTATAGTTGAAATGTTTTGCCGCGAAAGTTTACAGTGACGACCTCCTTCGACCCAATAAATAAGTAGACGCTTCATACTTCCTAGGTATATTAAATGCATAGGATCTAGTACAAATTGTGATATCATATCTATGTTTAATGCAAGTAAGGGTGATTTGCCTTTAATATGGCGATCATCTATTTTATTACATACAAAATTATTATTAGTTCGCAAAACTACCGATTTTCTTATTTTAGTCGGAAAATATCTTGCATTCTTCACTTTTTTAATAGTGCACCTTTCGCATGCATATGTACTTGTGTGCCCTTTAATCATTTTTAGCATAGCTCTTGCCGGTGCATCGGTAGAAAAACATTCAATTTCGGCATGCAATATTTTGCCTTTATATTGAAAACCGTGTTTTCGCAAAGAACTAACTTCTTCTATGAAAGGGTTGAGATAATGATCAAGATTTGATGGCTTTCCTTCTCCACAAAAACATGCAATCATGAATACGCGGTCATCGACAAGATCATCACTACGACCTAAAATTGGCCATAAGTTTGTGCTGCTACTCTTGAATATAGGTAACCCATCAATGTTTATAATCAGTTTAATAGTCGAAATATTCTGTTTCAGTCCACCATTTTGTAATTTACGAATTAAACAATATTCCACGCCGAAGTAACACATGTCCCCATTGTCAAAAGGAATTGTTTCTACTTTTCTAGGAGTATGCAACAGAGTTTTGGCGGTAGAAGGCAAAAATGTGTTGGCCGGACTAATTAATTTTAAAATTTCATCCAATGCAGCATGTGTAAAATTATGGACATTAGCTAATCGATGCAAGTCATTGGTAAAAGTATTCGGATTTACTGAAAATGTATGCATCACTATATTTTTGTCCTTACTCTTATCAATGTTTTCAGAGGAATTGCCGTTCTTGGCAGAATGAAAAGAATAATCCTCAAAAACATTACTAGAATTACAATTTTCAGTCGAAATAGTAGAAATATTATCACATTCCGGTACATTATCTATTACCATATCATTATCTACCGTATTATTATTTCCGACATTCGTCAAATGAAAAACTGTGCAATATATTGAAATTATTATTTTCAGTGTTTATATTTGTTAATACGTTTTTAACTGATTGGGTTACCTTTCGACGCCTCTGGCGTTTACTTAAAAGCTTTATATTCTCACACATTTTTCGAAATTCTTTTCAAAATATTTTGAAAAGCAAGAAAATTATCATTTAGCAATGTACATAATAGTTAAATATTCATGTTTACAAGTACATAAATGAGTTAAAACAATTATCTGTAAAAATATTTTTAAATATTATTAACAATAATTATTGTAATATTAATTTTTTAATTTTGTATAATGTAAGTAATATTTTAGAAATCATTGATAAACATCGTATAATAAATTGTATAGAGTAATGATGCGCAAAAATGTATATTTTTATAAGTGTATATTTTATATTATTATGAATATATATGTGTATAATAAATAAAAAAATTATCTATATACCAATAAGAAAATATAAAATGTCAAGATAATTTATAAAAATAAAATATTTTATAAACGTATTATTATATTTCTGAAATAAGCTAAATTTTCAAATTTAAATTTTTAAGAAATATTTAAAAATGCAAAAGTAATTTAATGTATAAAACTGTGACCATTTATGTATTACATGTTAAAAGAACAAAATTATTTTTAAAATGATCAAGACTTACTAAATCACATACTAAATTATTTATTCTATTTTTATAATTTGCATAAAATAGAAAATGTTATTTTGTATTTTCAACTATAAGTAGGTAAACAGTAAAAAATTCGTAGGCCACAGATTATGTATCATTATTATAGAACTTTAATAAAATTAAAATTATTTGTCAAAAATGATAATTATAATCATAAATCATTTGCCGGCTCAAACCAATCAATGTGTAAATTTTTAAAAAAAGTTAAACGTAGAATATAGTTTACCTGTGCCTAGTGTCAAAATTCGTTACCCTGTTGCGTCTTGAAGAAGCTTCAAAGAAAGGACAACAAGGATGAAACCGTCAGGCAGCAATTAAACTTTCCAATTCAATAATATATACTATAACACAAAACATACTTACGTAAAATTTGAAAACAAATTTGTTCTCTTTGTTATTAATTTTCACACAAATTATAAGAAGAAAAGAATGTATTTTTACTTTAAGTAATTATATAAAAATATTGCGTGTAAATTATTTTTAAACGTATGCGATTGTCGGCAATTTCATAGTTTCCTGAAATCGTCTGAATTTGTTAACAACATATACTTTAATATATTGTTTTATAGCGTAGTTGACTCTTAGAACATATATTACTGGAAGGAACATAAGCTTAAAAAGTTGACACAGAGAAGATTGACAAGGATGGATATATAATGCGCTTAGTCGACAGAGCGCATGCTTAAAACAAAACAAACCGATGCGCGCGGAGTTTGGGGATATGAAAAGAAAACCACATATATGTTGCGATAAATTTTATTGTTCGTATAATATATATTATATTTATTGATTATTGAATAATATTAATTTAGTAAATTTGTGTCTTATATAATTATTTTTTTCACTTATTTGTTTGTTGGTATGGTGTATGCGAACTTGTAAATATTTTTTTATAATTAATCTAATTAACTGTGTTCTGTGATTTGAAAAAATATCTTGTTCTGAAATGTGATTAAAAATTTCTTTTTTGTTAAATACTATTGTATTTATTAATTGGAAAATGTTATTTTGAAATTTTGTAATATCGGAATTTTTCAAATTATTTTCTATTGGTCGGTAATGCATTTCGCAAGTTCGACAAATTAATTGAACATCTTTTGATGAAATTGTTAATCCTCCTCTATTTTTGATACGATTAAGTGCGCATGTATCTTCACAGCCAAATAGCAATTGCACACAAAACACACAATGAATTAATTTCTTTACTGCTTTGCTGACAAACCCACTTATATATTTTAAAGTATCCTCGACGTACGGCGTAAGTTTCCACATTGTGGATATATAATCGTGATCTGATACTGTGTCTTGTGACACAGTAGCAGATTCATCAAAAATGGAATCTGGTGAACATTCAGCATTACTACTTTCAACATTGAGAATTTCTATTCCCTCAAAATTTAAGCAATTTCCTTTTTCAGATCCGGAAATTTGATGCCTACCTAGAAGTCGTCTGTAAGCATTACGAAATTGATATGCTGTCGGATTATTATTAAAACCACCACGACTCCGTAATGCACTAAAAAATACCTCCAAATGGTCTTGACTGAGCTTATACATTAACAAATATTTAAATTGTCCGTCCGTTTTTAGATTTAATAATTTAAATAGTTCAATAGAGTTTTGCAAACATATGATAAAACCCAAAAATCCAGTTTTTCTTTCCGAATTAATAATTGAACGTCCATCTTGCAATTTCAAACCTTCTATGTAAGCAATATAATGTTTTATCATGTCAATGACGCTATCTATATTTTGCAAACTGATTTTTTGACTAAAGGGATTTTTGCTAAAAATATTACGGCTATTCAAAATATCAAAACAGTTATTTATAGTTTTGCAAAATGCTGCAGTATGACTAGCATCTGCAAAACCTATAATATTTTGATTTTCGCAATACGTCAGTGAATCAGCTACACTGTTACTTAATAACTGTGCAGCTAACCGAACATTCATTTTTTCGGCTTGCCAATTGAGATGTCTTTGCTTTAGCTTATTGCCGCATCTTAATCCTTCGCGCTTTTGCAAATCTTGGAGCATTTGCAAATAGTGCCACAGTATTTTCTGTTCTTGAGCATCAATCAACATTTTCTTTGATCCAAAACAATTTCTAATCAATTTGAGCATAGGATGACATGCATCCCAGAAAACGAAAACCTGTAAAAGATTTAAAAATCTAATACATTTCTTTTAGGTATTTTATTTTTTTTTTTAAGTATTATTTGAATTGCTATAGATAAAATGTATACCATTTCTTTGGTAACTGGATGTTCGAACCATGGTTGAAACTGCTTTCCATAATTAAAATTATATTTCAAATTGGTGCACATGCTTAAATTAACAGCTGCACCATCAAATGTAATAGAATTACATATTGCACCCGTATTGTGTAACATTGTTAAACATTTAGATAATAAATTTGCTCTTTCAATGGAATTTAAACTATTTATAAGAAAATATCCTATCGGAACTTTCCAATTACTATTCAGTGCAACAGCCATAAATACCAGGGCGTTTTTAGCTTTTGGTACTTGTTCACTTTGATTATCATTTCCGTCGATACCTAAATCAGTGGAACCGTAGAATTTACAACCATCCCAGTGAATGTTTTCACGAATTGACATTTCGTCCATTGTAAGATTGACAATAACATTTTTCTCTTTTTTAACTTTTTGGGCAATTGAATCAAAAGCTTGTTTTGTAAAGCCAGGATTACCATCGATTACTTTATACCATTTAGCTATAGTTTTTTCGTGCGGCAACAAATTCTTAAACTGTTTTCTAACATAATTATACGCTTTTGCCGAATAAAAATGCAACGTCATAGCAAATGCTCTTAAACTGGGAGAAATTTTAGCCGTTTTTGACTGTAACTTTCTAGCGATAATATCCTTCATGCTATCTGATGTCATTGTCTACAAGGGAAAATAAAAATGTGAAAATAACAGTGAAAATAATATATTGATAAATACATACAATGTGTAAAAGAATATATTAAATAATCATACATTAGTATCTTATTATTTTACAATTTCAAATAGCAACGATATTACTTTATATTAAAAAATCTCAGCATGATTAAAAAAATTATTTTATATACAATATACCTGTATAGTCATTTCTGCTTCTTCTGAAATCAATTTTCTGTCTATTAAAAGCTTGAGTAGTGACTGTAAATGTTCGACCTTTTTAGTCAGTCTACGATTTTTCTGATTTAAGTTAACCACTTTCTTTTTCAAGGCATTTAATTTACTGACAACTATACCAAAGTTTCTTTTTGCACGACGGGGTGTATCAAATGCATGATCTATATCTATTTGCGAAACATAAGCTGGGCGCCATCTTTTCTGCTTAATAATGTTTGATTTTGGCGATCTAAGTGATATACATGTTTCATCCTCTACATTATGTTCCATGTGAATATCATTTACGAAATCTTCCACTGTTGCTTCTTCTTGTTGGGATTCTGGGTTCTCGTTCTTATCTTCTAACGGAACACATAGTTGTACAGATGCCGGAACAGTTGAAGAAGTTTCAGGAGAATCGAACATTTCATCTAGTTTTCTGAAACAAAATAACTTATATTTCAGATAATTAACCTACATTTTATCAATCTTTCATCAATCACATTGCAAACAAATTCGAGCACACTTGAGAAGGCCCAGAGGCCCCCAAGTTGCGGCCTACAGAGGGTAATAAGTAAATCATTGTATCAAAAAAATATGTACCTTTTTAATGATTTCTTTCTCTCTTTAGAAAGAAGCAACTCTGGATTTGATCCTTTTTTTAACATTTTTTTTCTCCTTGAATATTTACAATATGAAAACATGATTCTTTAAAATGTTTTCCACATATTCGCGTGGATTTTGAAATATCTATTTCCTTTAATCCAAATGCTGCTAACTATTTTGTGCGGATTTCAAGGTTCTTCGGAAATCTATAAGAATTCCATATATTATTTTATTTATCACAAATACTACTCTCAGACACTTGTTTTTTTTTAATTTATTAATTGTTCATAATTTATTTTTATAGCTAGAAATAATGAAATAAATTAGCAATATAACTTCAAAATTCGCATTACCAGAGTTCAAGATTTCAATATATAATGCAGTTATACTTACACATGATAGGTAGACGCCTTATCTCGCTCTTTGCAGATATAGCAATACATCTATATCACCGCGTTCAAATCACTTATACAAAATTTTATTATTTTTCTCACTGTTTCTTTCCACTTACAATTAGGCTTAGCTGTTGCTGCTTTTCATAACCCCGCAGTGCTCGCGCGGCTCGCGCGTATTTATGGTTTTATTTATCGGAGCATGCGCATTGCCGACTGGGCGCATTCTATATCCATCCTCGTCAATCTTTTGCCTATTGTATCTCCATCTTTGTCAATCTTCTCTGCGTCAACTCGAATGTACAGAGAACATAGGTCTATGTTCCTTCCAGTAATATATGTTCTAAGAGTTGACTTTACAAACAATTACACAAAGATTTCAAAATAGAATTAAAGAAATTTATTGAAAAATGCATATTTTTTATTTATGCAGTGTATATACATATATGTGTGCGTGCGTGCGTGTTTGTGTGTACAAGATGTCCCAAACTATTCCCATAGTTTCTCGTGATCAGCGAACTATAACCTATACTGGAACCTATACTGGAACCTATACTGGAACGCTGTCGTGCTCAATGCCGGGCACGCCGCAAGAAAGAAAGAAAGAGATAGATTAAACTATCTGTTTTTCTTTGTCTAGCAAGATTGAATTAGAAAGAGAATAGACCATGTTTTCCCTTTTTATGGTTCCGCATCTATCTCTTTCCTTTTTATTAGACTTCGCCTTCCAGTATATTATATAGTTCAATGTTCATGAAAAATCAGATCAAACTGAGCGGAAAAGTCCTGTAAAATTTTGCAAACTTTGCATTAATTAACGAGATAGTAATTATTAAAACGTAGAATGAGATAAGACCGCTCGGCTCTGCAAAACGCGTGATGAATTGGAAAATTTGTTTATTATAAGCGGCAATAGACAATGCCGCTTAAAGAAACAATTTCCCACGCGCCTAGCAACAGTGATCACTGGACAGAAGCGTATCTCATCGCGCACTTGCATTCGGTTGTAAACCACCATCGGACAAGTCGATGATTTTTAATAATTAATGTCACGTTAATTAACTCGTTAATATTACATGTAGAGTAACTTTTACCTGTAAATATCCAAAGTCTGTTCGACGCTCATCACTGAAGTCACTGCACGAACGAAGGCATAAAGACTGGCGACACGAGGCCGCTAGAAGTTCCGAGGCTCAACAGTCAAAAACAAATGACAGTCGGGCGAAGAAGAACGCCCTCGTGGAGGACGCGAGCCGTGCAAGCCGCGAAGGCGCAAAGGCGTTGCGAAAAATCTTTGAGACTCAAAACTAAAACAAATCGCCCGATTTTCGAGAGAACCGTAATATGTTTTTACGTGTAAAATGATTATTAATAATTGAAAATTGGATTTTAACCGTATACGGTATTTCCGAAATGTTTTATAAATGTTTTTTATTTCATAAATAATATACGTCTTCAATAAACCTTTAATTAGCTATACCGAATGTGGTATAAAATACGTTTATTATTTGTTGAAATATTGCTGCGATGAAAATAATTTACGCTCAAACTTTTATTAATATATTTAAAAAGTATATCATACCTGGATATTAAATTCTATTCTTTGATACGTTATTTAAAGGGACAACTTTTGCAAATCATAAACGTATTTAAGAAACGTTTATTTAATTAGTATATGATGGTATTTGATATTATTTCTGTATGTGTTATAAACGTAGATACGATTCTGGCATTTTATAAATTATTTTTCAACGTATAAAATACGTTTATTATTCGTTTAAATATTGCTGCAATAAAAACGTATAAAAATAATTTACGCTCAAACTTTTATCAACATATTTAAAAAGTATATCATATCTGGATATTAAATCCTATTCTTGATATGTTATTTAAACGAACAACTTTTGCAAATCATAAACGTATTTAAGAAACGTTTATTTAATTAGTATATGATATTATTTGATGTTAGTTCTATACGTGTTATAAAGGTAGAAACAATTCCGGCATTTTATAAACCATTTTTCAAAGTATAAAATACGTTTCGTATTATATATACGTAATAAAAATGATTATTATAAACGTATATTGCACTAACGTATAAAAACCGTTTTGCCTGTATACGTATCTGCCATATACCTATACCTATACCTATACCTGTTTTATACCATACTTACGTTTAATAAACGTATATTAAACGATCCTGTTCTTATTGGGGAGCGTTTCGAATACGCGAAGATCGTTATCTTACGACGACCGACCAGTAGGTGTATTAGGTAGAAATATTGTGGAAGATACTACTTTACCCACAACCGCGAGCATCGAAATAGCGTCAAACACTAATCGCACCACATCAGATTCAAATATTGTGGATTTGATTAGGAGATTATCAGATAAAATCGACAGATTAGAAGCGCGAGTGCAAAACGTTACTAGGGAACGCAACAACACCACGGAGAGCGAGGTTTTGGCGGGAAACGCGAGCGAAGCGGGACCGCGTACACAAAAACAAACCCCGATCTTCATAAACGTTCCTGGAACGTGTCTAGCCAACCACGATATGGACAATGAAAACAACCAATACCACGTCTTGACCGACGACGACGTCTTTGGTTCCGCTGGAGCCGTATTACGTTCTGGAGGAGGAGCCGGCGGAGGCGGAGTCGGTTCAGGCGGAGGCAGTGGTATTCGATTACCACGAGGCGGATGGTTGAAAAGTCCGTTCGAACATTTAACATTCAGGGGAAAAGACGATAAACAAAACACCGAGTTATTTGTCCGAGATTTCGAAAACATAGTTAGGGAAGAACAAGTACCTTAGCAAGATCAATTATTTTACTTTAAGCGAGCGATGAAATCGTGCGCGAAATATTGGTACGAAATGACCAAACCAGACGACATCCAAACCGCGAAAGATAAGTTTCGTGAGTACTATTGGGGTCGCGCAGCGCAAACCGCGTATAAAAAACAACTATTTACGGGTAAATACGTACCCAATAAGGGAACATCGATGGCCGAATACGCAATGCAGGCAGCATTGAAGGAGCGATTGTTAAACCCACCGTTATTAGACGACGATATAATAGGTATCTTAGGACCATTTTCCTATAGATGTAGCTAGGGAAATTAGACCCACGAACGTTCAGACGTTGCAGGATTTAGTTAGACTACTAGATTCCATAGAAGCGACGCGCAAAGGGCGTAAAAGCGAAAGCGAGCTACAAAAAGGTGGTTATAACGCAAACAAAAATGTAAATAAAGCCGGAACCATTCCGAAACGGAATATTAACGCAAACAAGCAGCAATTTAGCAGACCTTATGGTCAACAAGCCGCATTTCCATCGCGAAAACCATTGGCTATTACCGCGTCAGACAAATCGTGGAACAATAAGTCCAATCGAGCGAGCGAACCGCGAGCGAAATTTAGTAATAACAACAACTCATTGCAAACGCGATCGCGAGAATACCAGAATGGAAGAATCGTAATCACCGAGGTTACAGACGGCGATGACGAAGCTACGCAGCGGACGAACGTCGCCAAGATCGACAACCGCTATCAGAAGAAGAATCAAAACAAGAATGTGGGACAGCAGCAGCAGCAGCAGCCACCACAACAACGCAGAAGGATGGCAACTGTAATACGCGACGACACGAGCGCAACAGTGCCAGTATCCAGTCAACCAAGAAGTGCAGTCAACATAAATGACAGCGCAGATACCGAGATATTTGTGGACAAATCCGAAAAATTTCCGGATAGATCCATGAATACCATATTGCCAGAGTTCAATTCGCAATACCCACGAAACAAACAAAGGGGAAAGCGAAACTCAAGGCCAAGAACTCAAATAATGCCAACCAAGCAACAATTTGGTGGCATTCACATGATTCACCATCAGGGTAACGAACCTTAACCACATTTGATGGACCATAACAATTCGAGAGGGAGGAAACCGACCGTTCGTCAAGAAAACTTCGATGACGAGTCAAACGCGAGCGAGATGACCAGTTCGGAGACCGCTCAGCCACAAAATCCGACCGTACACCGAGAAGACGAATTGGCGGGAAACCGAACGCCATCCCATTCCGAAGAACATTTTAAAACATACAAAAAACGCATGAGTCAGTTACAAAAGGACTATGCGAGATCCCACAGCAAACAATCCATTGAAAAAAGCACTTATTTCATGGACCAATGGGATAACGAACCACAAAACGTGGAACAAAATCATAATTCCGTTAAGAAAAGAGCCTCGAAAACGGAATACAATAAAGAAAATAAACATTTAGGGGCCACCAATACTTTAACTAATACCGCAAAGAAAAGAGTTCCGAAAGCGGATGATATTAATAAAAATCAAATAAAAGGAACCATAAACGAACATTGTGCCAATAGTACAACAGTCCGAAAACAAGAATCGACCATAGAAAGGAAGATTCTGAGAGCTAAAAAGGATAAGCAGCGTAAAACGACCGGAACAAAGCCAATTTCAGTTACTCTAGAAGACGGAGAAGTGGAAGTGATGAAGAAAACACCGAGTCAAGCTGTATTAGATCAACGCAAAGTGATCTTTTCAAAGGATTTGGAAAAGGAACAACCCAGTGACGAAAAAATTGCCGCGAGAACAGTTCCAGTGCACAGCAACCCACAAATTCAAACAATTCGCACGGATAACGCTAATCCCCGCGAAAAATCAGCCAAACGACGAGTGCTAAAGGCCAAAAGAACCACAAGTACAGTCGAAGATGCATTGAATATCCTTAGGATAGAGGATATGATCAAAGACGTGGAGGAAACCTTCACCGAGGCGCAAAACCAGAAAATAACAAAGATTAACGTGCCACTTATTACTATAAAATTCAAAGCGTTCACAGTGAAAGCGCTAGTGGACACCGGAGCACAAATCTCAGCCATAACGAAGGAGCTGTATGATGCTTTGGTCACTACCAATGACATAATTGATGCATTGCCAGTGAGGAAGTTCTTCTTAAAAGGAGCTTTCGCAGGAAGAGGCGCAGCAGTGTCAAATAAAGCAAGAATTGAATTCGAATTTAACGGCAAGAAGTTTCAGTACGAGTTCTACATCGTTGAACAAATGGCATACAGAGTGATACTTGGAATAGACTTCCTTGTAAAATATCACACCAACGTGCTATGCGATGATAGAGTCACGGTGAATTTCGAAGCGGAAGCCGACAACGAACAACAAACCATCGCAACAATAACGATGGAAGAGGCTGACGAAGCCTTACGTGAGATAATCCACAAGAATGCCGAAATTTTTCAAGACGGCATAGGATTGGTCAACCACTACAAGCATAAAATTGTGGTTAAATCTAACGCACCTTACAAGAAAAGGTTATATCCCATTCCCGATAAACATTTCGAGAAAGTCGCAAGCTATATCGACGACTTAGAGGAGCAAGGGATAGTTAAAAAAGCAGCCACTCAATATGTAAACCCACTTGTGGTTGTTATCAAGAAGAGCGGAGACATTCGACTTTGTCTCGATGCAAGAGAAATAAATAAAAGAATGTGCGAAGATTACGCGCAGCCACCTACAATAGAGGAGGTTTTCCGCAGATTTGGACCAAACGGATACTATACCTCACTCGACATCAGCAATGCCTTTTGGCAAATCCCATTAGAGGAACAATCACAGAAGTATACCGGATTCATGTTTAATGGCCAAACATACGTTTTTCGACGCATGCCATTCGGGATTAAAACAGCCGGAGCTTCTTTCACCAGGGCTATGAGCAAAGCCTTAGGCCCAAATGCAAACGACTTTCTAATCGTCTATCTCGACGACATTTTGATTGCCTCCAAAACATTGGAAGAGCATATCAAACACATCGATTACGTCCTTGGAAAGCTGAAGGAAGTAGGTTTTCGTTTGAACAAGGACAAATGCGAGTTCATACAGAGGGAGATCAAATTCTTAGGCCACACTTTCAACGAAATCGAAGCGGAAATAAACGCCGATACCAAACTGGCCATCAGAAACTGTCAAAGACCAAAGAATAAGAGAGACGTCCAAGTCTTTCTCGGTCTTGTAAATTGGGACCGCAGATTTATCAAGAATCTAGCCAGAATGACGCAGCCATTGGAGGAGCTTCTAAGAAAAGGAAAGAAGTTCGCATGGAATGATGAGCAACAGAAGTCATTCGAGGAGATCAAATTAGCCTTCGAGGAAGCGCCAAATCTTTATTTAACCCGTCCAGGCTACAAATTCGGCATATATGTCGATGCAGCGAGAACTGGATTGGGAGCCCGACTCTACCAATACAAGGAGGACGGCAGAGAAAAGTTTACCATTGCATACGCAAGCCGTGCGTTGCATGGAGCTGAAATAAATTACACAATCACCGAACTAGAATGTTTAGCTCTAGTTTGGGCCCTGAAGAAATGGCATACTCTCTTACTAGGAAGACAAGTGCGAGTACACACTGACCACCGAGCCCTGCAGTTCTTGAGCACTTGTGTGCAAAACAACACAAGGATTGCTAGATGGTTCAGCTTTCTACAAGAGTTTGACTTAGATGTGATCCATATTCCAGGGAAAGATAACACATTCGCCGATACTTTATCCAGAAGCGCAGACGAAAGGCTGTGACCGGACGAACAAATGCTAATTTCCGAATTTTCACTTTACAGGTTATTTCACCTACCTTTAAGATGAATCCTGCGTGAATTTCACGGTCGCCAGGTAATTTGACCCTCTAATTACCAAGGTGTAGTATGTAATTGTAGTTTCCCTCTGTTTCAGGAATCCTCGTACGTGATTGGCCAGGCTCGTCCTTCCTGTCAACGGTCGTCGTGGGATTGATTACGCCGCTGCGTAATGTTCGTCGGTACACAGGTAAGTTTATTATTTCAATTGCGTGCACTGAGTTTAATGTTCATGCACTTCTTATTTCAGGTAGTGACATGTGGATGGGACTTATCAATGTCGGTTGCGCAAATCACTTATGCCGATTTACATAATATAATGTTTATTGCACACACATGATAATAAAAGGAAATAAAAGTACAATTGGTCCCTAGTCACTATTACTATTGTCCTTAATTAATAACTTAACTGTTCGCGTCGCGCGCGAGATGATGCAATGTTGCATCATACCACGTATGCCCGGTGGCATAGGTCTGTCTCTGAGCTCGGTCTGTAACCGACTGACTGTCAATATGGCGACGCTTGGCTTCTCTCGTCGAGGCCCCTATTTCGGACGCCGCCATGTATCACTCCGCCAAGATGGCGGTATTACCACAACTGAGCGCGGGAAGGCGCATTTGAATCTGTGATATTTTTAACAAGCTGTGATTAAATGACATTTTGTTGTGATTAATTATGCAAATATTGATATAATAAGTGGAAAATTAAAACTGTTTAGCGCGTATTGTTTGATTATGTGTTTAACCTATTTTGTGGTATACTTTATGCTTATACTTGTATATTTTAAAATAATAATAATACTGGATACAAAATTATAAAAATAAACTGATAATGAAAATATTTATACATGTTAAACTCTTAGCTTTAGTATTATTAATTTGTTTCGTTGGACGGTATTTGGCTGTTGTCCGGATCTCCCTCTTTCCCTGACGATGCTTCTGTCGCGTCGATCCTCGTTGTGTGGTCGCTTGTTACGTCGTTGTGATCGTTGTGAGATTCCTGGATAGCCGTGGTCTCCGCTTCCTCCGGAGTGGTTTCCATGTTCGCTTGGCTAGTTTCCGGGGTGCTTTCCTTGGCTTGCGGATCCATTTCAGCCTCTGGAGAGTGTTTTACGGGGGGCTGTGACCGGACGAACAAATGCTAATTTCCGAATTTTCACTTTACAGGTTATTTCACCTACCTTTAAGATGAATCCTGCGTGAATTTCACGGTCGCCAGGTAATTTGACCCTCTAATTACCAAGGTGTAGTATGTAATTGTAGTTTCCCTCTGTTTCAGGAATCCTCGTACGTGATTGGCCAGGCTCGTCCCTCCTGTCAACGGTCGTCGTGGGATTGATTACGCCGCTGCGTAATGTTCGTCGGTACACAGGTAAGTTTATGATTTCGTTTTAGTGCACTGAGTTTAATGTTTATGCACTTTATATTTCAGGTAGTGACATGTGGATGGGACTTATCAATGTCGGTTGCGCAAATCACTTATGCCGATTTACATAATATAATGTTTATTGCACACACATGATAATAAAAGGAAATAAAAGTACATTTGGTCCCTAGTCACTATTACTATTGTCCTTAATTAATAACTTAACTGTTCGCGTCGCGCGCGAGATGATGCAATGTTGCATCATACCACGTATGCCCGGTGGCATAGGTCTGTCTCTGAGCTCGGTCTGTAACCGACTGACTCTCAATATGGCGACGCTTGGCTTCTCTCGTCGAGGCCCCTATTTCGGACGCCGCCATGTATCACTCCGCCAAGATGGCGGTACTACCACAAGTGAGCGCGGGAAGGCGCATTTGAACTTGTGGTATTTTAACAAGCTATGATTAAATTTTAATATAATTAACAATGCGAATATTGAAATAATAATTAAAATTAACTGCTTTACTAATAATATATGTGTCTCGTTTGATTGTGTGTTGTTAGACATCTTAACCTAGTTTATGGTATACTTATTGTGGTTATAATTATAATTGTATATTTCGGAATGATAATAAAATAATACTGGCTACAAAATAATAATAATAAAACTAAAGTAAGATTAAGAAGAGATCCTTTTGAAGTTTTCTTGCCCGTGTCATGTAGCGTTAGATTCCCGTCTCGTTGTCATCCGGGATTTCTATGTCCGTGGGCGCAACCTCTGTCTCCTCTACTTCTTTTGTGGATTTCTCCATCTCCTGGTTGCCGCTGCTGCTCTGGCTGTCGTCTTGCGGCTCTACCTGGTCCGGGATTGTCTTATCGGTTGACTTTCCTTGTTCTGGCACCTCGCATGCACTCTCCGGCGCCATATTCAGGCTAGGTGATGTCTCAACGGGGGGCTCCCCTTCCCATGGGATCCTCTGAAGTGCAACCACGGGATAATTTTCCCGCGGTTGCAATTTTCCCGCCAAATCTGCGTTTGAGCTTGCTTGAACGCAGATTTTTTGTTGTTTGGTGGTTGAAAAATTGTTATTTATTATAGTATATTTGCCTGTCCTTATTTCCTGGCTCAGGATTGTGGGTAAAACCTTTTTCTTTTCAAATCTTCCTTGTTCGTTTCGTTTTCGGGCTTTAGCTATTTTTGATTTAGCCTCTGATTTTATTATTTTTTGTTTTTTCTTACCGGTGGGTGTGTTTTCTGTACTGGCGGTGCTTTCGCTTGATGTGGAATTTTCGTGCTTATTCCTCTTCTTATTTTTCGGAGACTGCGTTGGAGATTCCCAGTCTGCTTGTTTTTGTGAACGTACGTTGGTCAAAAATGTTATTGTTTGTTTTGTTGTAGATTGTACAACTACTTCGGTGCTTGTTGTGGGTGAGTCTTCCACTTGTAATTGTTCCTCCTCGTTTGTGATGTATTGTTCTCCCAAACCGTATATTTTTGAAGCGGTGTGCTTTTTGAGTTTGTATTCGATGATACATTCTCTTGGTCTGGCGGTTTTATTTTTCCTTATGTCTGTAACATTGATTACCACATTTACTTTATAATTTGGTTGGTCCTTGTCGTCGTTTACCGTGAAGTTGTCGATGAACGTGGTTTTCTCCTCGTCCTCGTTATAATAATTTTCTATCATTTGGTTGTACTGTTTTTCCAACCTCTTTTCTTGTACTCGTATCGCGTCACTTACTTCGTCATTGAAGTCGACAGGCGATGTTCGGTTTAAAAATTCGGTTCCCGCACTGATTCTTTGACGCTTAGCGGCGAAGATTTTCTTCCAGGCCTTTCGCCTTTCCGCTTCTTGTATTATCTCTTCTTCTCGTTCAGTTAGCGCGTCATACCATTGTTTGTCGTATGGTAGGTGGGGTTCCATGTTGTGGCTTTGTTTTATTAAATTGGCTGTGTTAATCAGCTCACTTGACGTTTTCACGTTACCTCGTGGCTTGATCAGCTGATTGTGGTTGCGTTCGCGCGTTTTGTCATATGGGCGCGTTCCACAATTGTTCGTATTTTGTCCTAGTGACTTTTTATGGCTGTTATCGCATGACATAGTATGATCGTGCGATTTAATGTTTTGATTCGCAATTTTAGCGAATATAATTGATTCTTTTGATGAATCATTGTTAATCTGCGTGAGAGATTTAGGTTTAAGTTGATTTAACATATTCAGTCTGTTCTTTCGTGGATTGATTTGCGTTTTAGCTTTATCAATCAAGTTCTGCAATTGGTCTTGCAGGTTTAGAATGTTGTTGCTTATTGATTTTACTTGTTCCTGTATTATTGTGGAACTTGGTTTATTTCTCGTGAGAAATTCGTTTTGTGGTGCGTTTGCATGTACTTGGTTTATGTGTAATGCAATTTTCGCGTGATTTTGTTCGCTTTTCGCTATGTTTGTTATATTTAATGTGTCTACCTCACTTTTCTCTATTGTGTAGGTTTCATTTAACACTGTTTCGTGTTTTTGTTTGTTTTCATTGACTAACCTTACTTTTTCTTTTTGTTTCAGGTTCGATGGGTCTTCCTCGGTGGGAATTGGTTCCATGGTCCTTATTGCGGTTTCCATGTGATATTCATCATCTTCTGTGGTAAGTATGTTGGTTTTTGTTATGTTCTCGTTTTCCGACTTTATTGTCGGGTCAGTAACGTTAATTACTTTTAAGATCTGGACTTCTTCTTCGTCCTGGAGTAATAATTCGATGGCATTTGTGGGAATTGTTACCATCTTTCGTTTTTTGAGATTTTTCTTGGTTGTCTCATTATTTGTGGTATGTTTATCCACTTTTGTGTTTGATTTCAATGTTTCGACCTCTTCTCGTGGTCTCTTATTGTTGTCATTGATATAAATACCGTTTATCGCAATTTTTCTGCGAATTGGTGTTACAGTGCATTCCGGAAGGTTAAACTGTTCCGTAGGTTCTTCCTTAATGGTAATGGTGCACAAGCGATATTCGCTTTCTAGTGTGGCGTGCGTAGTTCCGCCCCTAGTTGAATATCTTGTTGCCTTTATTCTGGCTTGAACACGGTCGTCCTGGTAGGTCTCCTCGTGTTGATTCGGCAAATTTGCCATTAATTGTGTCAATTGTTGACTCTGTGTCGCTATACTGCGATTTTGTGGTTGAATCGTCGTGATTCTATCTTCTTGGTCACTGTCTTGTGGCTCCTCGACAATGTAGTCGTCTTCTTGTTCTTGCCATTGTGGTATTTCGTCCAGGAATAGTCCTCCTCTGGGATCGTATTCTGTGAAATGCTCTTCTTGAGAAGAATTCTCGAATTCGTCAGGGTATTGTTGATCTTCCTGCGAATATTCTTCAATCGGCTCATGTTCGCTGATGATTTCGGAATCATCCAGTGTTTGGCTTGTGGTTGTATCCACAATTTCATTACCCTCTTCGAGGTATTGTTCCGCCTCTATGGGTTCGTAGTCTTGTTCATACTCTGCGGTATCAGATGGTTCGTAGTTTGAATCTTGTTCGTCAGCTTCCGGTTCGGAGTAATATTCTTCCTCCTCTGGAATATATTGTTCGTCATCCTCGTCGGAATCATATTCGTTATCTTGACCCTCTGGTAGATATTCATCCGGATCGTATTCGTTTTCTTCTAATTGGTCGTCTCGTGGTAATTCTTCATCAAGACTTTCGTATCTCTCATTGTAATCTTGTGAACCGTCTTCGGCATCTAGGTACTCGCTCGTTTGTGGTGAGTCCTGCTCGGGTTCGTCTATTTGTTCGTCTAGGATCTCCTGTCGTGGCTTCATGTGCGGCTCGCGATCAGGTCTTAGTAGACGAGTATTGTAAGCTCCCCTCACGTTTCCGTTGAGGTCTCCAATGAGATATGCATTTCGTCTCAACACATCGAGAACTTGGAAAGGTCCGTCATATAGTAAATGAATTTTTGCGACTTTTCTCTTTCTCGCGTCTGAACGTGGCCTTGTTTTGATCCAAACTATGTCTCCTGGTTGATAGACGTTAGCGGTTTGAAATTTGTCCGCTTGTTTCTTTCTCTTCTGCGCGTTTCTTTCTAGGTTCACACGCGCCTCGACAATCTTGTCGTCTTGTGAGATTTCTTCATATATTCGTGGTAGAATTTCTCTTGGCAGCTCCAGATGATCGTCGACACCAAAATGTAATTCATTTGGTGTGAATCCAGTGCTGGAGTGTACTGTGGCATTGATAACGCGTTCCGCGCGTTGTACAATGTTTGCCCATAGGGTGTGTTCGTGCGATGCGTAGGTACGCATTATTCGTCCTAGCTCACGCATGACTCTTTCTACTGGGTTGGACTGAGGGTTGTATGGCGTAGTCTTTTTTATTGCGCAGTTATATTCTTCCGCAAACTGTTGCCATCTTCTGGACAAGAATTGTCCATCGTTGTCCGTAAGAATTTCTTCTGGCACTCCGATGTTTGGAAAGTAGTCATTTTCCAATTTATCGATGATTGTGGCCAGTTTTTTATCCTTTAGTGGATATATTTTCACTAGTTTGGAGAATTTGTCCATAATCACGAGTACGTGCTCGTATTCTCCTCTCGATTGTGGCCATGGTCCGCATAGGTCCAATGATATGGCTTTGCCTGGTTTGTCCGGCAACTCGTAGTATTCCATTCCTACGGTTGGTCGGGTGTAAAACTTGGTTGCGTGGCACACCTTGCATGATGCTACTACATCTCTAGCGTATTTCTCGAATTTCTTTCCGATGAAATACTTTTTCATGAATCCGATTAACTTATCGGTACCAAAATGAGCTAATAATTTGTGTGCTCGTTTCATCATCTTCCAGTTCTTTTCTTCCGGTAAGACGATTTTGTCAGAGTTTCCGTCCATATGTCGAACGATGTTGTCTCTTTCAAGGAACATGTGTGGATCCGTTTGTGGTGCGTTCATCAAATCTGGGTGCGCTTCTTGTGCTTCCCGTATGATTTTTACACAATCGTCGGTCCTGGTTCCATCTCTTGCGTTTTCAATCAAACCGATGTACTTGTCATCTTTCGTGAGTATGCGCCTTTCGTCTGCGCTTCTGGACAAAGTATCGGCGAATGTGTTATCTTTCCCTGGAATATGGATCACATCTAAGTCGAACTCTTGTAGAAAGCTGAACCATCTAGCAATCCTTGTGTTGTTTTGCACACAAGTGCTCAAGAACTGCAGGGCTCGGTGGTCAGTGTGTACTCGCACTTGTCTTCCTAGTAAGAGAGTATGCCATTTCTTCAGGGCCCAAACTAGAGCTAAACATTCTAGTTCGGTGATTGTGTAATTTATTTCAGCTCCATGCAACGCACGGCTTGCGTATGCAATGGTAAACTTTTCTCTGCCGTCCTCCTTGTATTGGTAGAGTCGGGCTCCCAATCCAGTTCTTGCTGCGTCGACATATATGCCGAATTTGTAGCCTGGACGGGTTAAATATAAATTTGGCGCTTCCTCGAAGGCTAATTTGATCTCCTCGAATGACTTCTGTTGCTCATCATTCCATGCGAACTTCTTTCCTTTTCTTAGAAGTTCCTCCAATGGCTGCGTCATTCTGGCTAGATTCTTGATAAATCTGCGGTCCCAGTTTACAAGACCGAGAAAGACTTGAACGTCTCTCTTATTCTTGGGTCTTTGACAGTTTCTGATGGCCAGTTTCGTATCGGCGTTTATTTCCGCTTCGATTTCATTGAAAGTGTGGCCTAAGAATTTGATCTCCCTCTGTATGAACTCGCATTTGTCCTTGTTCAATTGAAAACCTACTTCCTTCAGCTTTCCAAGGACGTAATCGATATGTTTGATATGCTCTTCCAATGTTTTGGAGGCAATCAAAATGTCGTCGAGATAGACGATTAAGAAGTCGTTTGCATTTGGGCCTAAGGCTTTGCTCATAGCCCTGGTGAAAGAAGCTCCGGCTGTTTTTATTCCGAATGGCATGCGTCGAAAAACGTACGTTTGGCCATTAAACATGAATCCGGTATACTTCTGTGATTGTTCCTCCAATGGGATTTGCCAAAAGGCATTGCTGATGTCGAGTGAGGTGTAGTATCCGTTTGGTCCAAATCTGCGGAAAACCTCCTCTATTGTAGGTGGCTGTGCGTAATCTTCGCACATCCTTTTATTTATTTCTCTTGCATCGAGACAAAGACGAATGTCTCCGCTCTTCTTGATAACAACCACAAGTGGGTTTACATATTGAGTGGCTGCTTTTTTAACTATCCCTTGCTCCTCTAAGTCGTCGATATAGCTTGCGACTTTCTCGAAATGTTTATCGGGAATGGGATATAATCTCTTCTTGTATGGTGCGTTAGATTTAACCACAATTTTATGCTTGTAGTGGTTGACCAATCCTATGCCGTCTTGAAAAATTTCGGCATTTTTGTGGATTATCTCACGTAAGGCTTCATCAGCTTCTTCCATCGTTATTGTAGCGATGGTTTGTTGTTCGTTGTCGGCTTCCGCTTCGAAATTCACCGTGACTCTATCATCGCATAGCACGTTGGTGTGATATTTTACAAGGAAGTCTATTCCAAGTACCACTCTGTATGCCATTTGTTCAACGATGTAGAACTCGTACTGAAACTTCTTGCCGTTAAATTCGAATTCGATTCTTGCTTTATTTGACACTGCTGCGCCTCTTCCTGCGAAAGCTCCTTTTAAGAAGAACTTCCTCACTGGCAATGCATCAATTATGTCATTGGTGGTGACCAAAGCATCATACAGCTCCTTTGTTATGGCTGATATCTGTGCTCCGGTGTCCACTAGCGCTTTCACTGTGAACGCTTTGAATTTTATAGTTATAAGTGGCACGTTAACCTTTGTTATTTTCTGGTTTTGCGCCTCGGTGAAGGTTTCCTCCACGTCTTTGATCATATCCTCTATCCTAAGGATATTCAATGCATCCTCGACTGTGTTTGTGGTTCTTTTGGCCTTTAACACTCGTCGTTCGGCTGGTTTTTCGCGTGAATTAGCGTTATCCGCGCGAATCGTTTGAATTTGTGGGTTGGATTGTACTGGAACTCTTCTCGTGGCAATTTTTTCGTCACTGGGTCGTTCCTTTTCCAAATCCTTCGAAAAGATCACTTTGCGTTGATCTAATACAGCTTGACTCGGTGTTTTCTTCATCACTTCCACTTCTCCATCTTCTAGAGTAACTGGAATTGGCTTTGTTCCGGTCGTTTTACGCTGCTTATCCTTTTTAGCCCTTAGAATCCTCCTTTCTATGGTTGACTCTTGTTTTTGGACTGTTGTACTATTGGTACATTGTTTATTAGTGGTTCCTTTTATTTGATTTTTATTAATATCATCCGCTTTCGGAACTCTTTTCTTTGCGGTATTAGTTAAAGTATTGGTGGCCCCTAAATGTTTATTTTCTTTATTGTATTCCGTTTTCGAGGCTCTTTTCTTAACGGAATTATGATTTTGTTCCACGTTTTGTGGTTCGTTATCCCATTGGTCCATGAAATAAGTGCTTTTTTCAATGGATTGTTTGCTGTGGGATCTCGCATAGTCCTTTTGTAACTGACTCATGCGTTTTTTGTATGTTTTAAAATGTTCTTCGGAATGGGATGGCGTTCGGTTTCCCGCCAATTCGTCTTCTCGGTGTACGGTCGGATTTTGTGGCTGAGCGGTCTCCGAACTGGTCATCTCGCTCGCGTTTGACTCGTCATCGAAGTTTTCTTGACGAACGGTCGGTTTCCTCCCTCTCGAATTGTTATGGTCCATCAAATGTGGTTAAGGTTCGTTACCCTGATGGTGAATCATGTGAATGCCACCAAATTGTTGCTTGGTTGGCATTATTTGAGTTCTTGGCCTTGAGTTTCGCTTTCCCCTTGGTTTGTTTCGTGGGTACGGCAAATTGAACTCTGGCAATATGCTGTTCATGGATTTATCCGGGAATTTTTCGGATTTGTCCACAAATAATTCAATATCTGCGCTGTCATCTATGTTGACTGCTCTGCTTGGTTGGTTGGATACTGGCACTGCTTTGCTTGTCTGATCGCGTATTACAGTTGCCATCCTTCTGCGTGTTTGTGGTGACTGCTGCTGCTGCTGCTGCTGCTGCTGTTGTCCCACGTTCTTGTGTTGATTCTGCTTCTGGTAGCGGTTGTCGATCTTTGCGACGTTCTTCCGCTGCATAGCTTCGTCATCGCCGTCTGTAACCTCGGTGATTACGACTCTTCCATTCTGGTATTCTCGCGATCGCGTTTGCAATGAGTTGTTGTTATTAAATCTCGCTCGCGGTTCGCTCGCTCGATTGGACTCATTGTTCCAAGATTTTTCTGACGCGGTAATAGCCAATGGTTTTCGCGATGGAAATGCGGTTTGTTGACCATGAGGTCTGTTAAATTGCTGTTTATTTGCGTTAATATTCCGTTTTGGAATGGTTCCGGCTTTATTTACATTTTTGTTTGCGTTATAACTACCTTTTTGTGGTTCTCTTTCGCTTTTACGCCCTTTGCGCGTCGCTTCTATGGAATCTAGTAGTCTAACTAAATCCTGCAACGTCTGAACGTTCGTGGGTCTAATTTCCCTAGCTACATCTATAGGAAAATGGTCTCCTAAGATACCTATTATATCGTCGTCTAATAACGGTGGGTTTAACAATCGTGCCTTCAATGCTGTCTGCATTGCGTATTCGGCCATTGATGTTCCCTTGTTGGGTACGTATTTACCCGTAAATAATTGTTTTTTATACGCAGTTTGCGCTTCGCGACCCCAATAGTACTCACGAAACTTGTCTTTCGCGGTTTGGATGTCGTCTGGTTTGGTCATTTCGTACCAATATTTCGCGCACGATTTCATCGCTCGCTTAAAGTAGAATAATTGATCTTGCTCAGGTACTTGTTCTTCCCTAGCTATGTTTTCGAAATCTCGAACGAATAACTCGGGGTTTTGGTTATCGTCTTTTCCCCTGAATGTTAAATGTTCGAATGGACTTCTCAACCATCCGCCTCGTGGTAAACGAATACCACTGCCTCCGCCTGAACCGACTCCGCCTCCTCCGGCTCCTCCTCCAGAACCTAATACGGCTCCGGCTGAACCAAAGACGTCGTCATCGGTCAAGACGTGGTATCGGTTGTTGTCATTGTCCGTATCGCGGTTGGCTAGACACGTTCCAGGAACGTTTATGAAGATCGGGGTTTGTTTTTGTGTACGCGGTCCCGCTTCACTCGCGTTTCCCGCCAAAACCTCGCTCTCCGCGGTTTTGTCGCGTTCCCTAGTAACGTTTTGCACTCGCGCTTCTAATCTATCGATTTTGTCTGATAATCTCCTAATCAAATCCACAATATCTGAATCTGACGTGGTGCGATTATTATTTGACGCCATTTCGGTGCTCGCGGTTGTGGGTAAAGTAGTATCTTCCACAATATTTCTACCTAATACACCTACTGGTCGGTCGTCGTATGATAACGATCTTCGCGTATTCGAAACGCTCGCTTGGGTTTCGATTTGTTCGTTGTTTTCGACGTTTTGTCGATTGTCGCCCGTATCCTGCATCGTACGCGCTGTATTTCGCGTCTGGATCGGCGATCTGGGTAAATTCGGCATGGTATCGCGTCTTATTTAACGGTATCACGGCTATCACGGTTGCAATTTCGATTTTCACAAGCGTTCGCGTACTGCGTTTACAACTTTCGAAGTTTACAATCGTATTTGTTTTAATTAACCGATTAATCCGTATGCGCTTTCAATCAATGCTCGCTTTAACATAATCTACGGTTTACAGTAACGCACGGAGTCGTAACTTGGCGCTGAAACATAACACATAGATTAATATGTTCGAAACTCGCTTCTCGAGTTCCCTGTGCATCGAATATTACGATGGTTGTGTGTCATCCACAGTTTTGTGGTGAACTCTTAAAATGGGTACTGTGTATCCATAAATAAATTTTTCTTAATATTTGTATTTCCGTTTACATATATTATATAGTTAATTTTAAACTTATATAGTAAACATATGTTATATTGTTTATATCTTATTGATATTAATCACAAATATGTGTTTAGTTTGATAAGAATACATATAGTTATTGAATATAATATGGAATTGAATATTATCCACAAATATGTAAGGTACAGTTAATAAATGCTTTATTTATTAATATAGGTATTGGATAGGATATAAGGACGTTTATTATCCATAAATAAATGTATTTTATAGAATAAATGCTTATATTTATTAGAATATATAGCAACTGCGGCTTAAAACCACAATAAATTGCTTTTGTATAGTAATTAACAATAATTATTAATAACTGGCTTAAATTCGTTAAGCAAGTATGGGATTTGCACGTATGCGTAACGCAATGTGCGTAAAAATGGATTTAATCCACACGGAAATGTCCTTTATTATGTTTAATCCACAATGTAGTAATTGAGATTGAAATTTGCAATTATTGACTTAATTTGGCCATAAATCACCTTTAGAATACGGCTATTTGCAATTATTTGCTTTTAGGTTATGAATGTTTGTATATTTGGATTGTACTATGCTTATTTAATGCAATAGTTTGACCAAAATTGGGCATAGGTTCGTTTCTATCATAAGTTACTTAAAGTTTCACTATGCACTTTAATTTTCACTTATATACCCGTAAAATACTCAAATTGTATTTATTTTGTTTAATTCTTACTTAATTTACCACAATTAAATGTGTTTACGCGTAATCACTATGTGTTGTTCACAACTGGGTAACCTAACCTCAAACTGTCACATGTGATTATCGTATTACTTGAATAAAATTGGGCATAGGTTCGTTTTAACCTTAAGCTACTTAAAATTTCATTGTGTATTTTAATCTTCACTTGTATACCCGTAAAATACTCTAGTTGTATTTATTTTGGTTGATTTTCACTTAATTTGCCACAATTAATGTGTATGCGTATGATCACTATGTGTTGTCCACAACTGGGTAACCTAACCTCAATCTGTCACATGTGATTCTTATATTGCCTGAACAAAATTGGACATAGATTCGTTTTAATTACAAGCTACTTAGAATTTCACTGTGTATTTTATCTTTCACTTGTATATTTGTAAAATATTCGAGTTGAATTTATTTCGCTTAATTATTTACCACAATTAATGTGTTTCCGCGTGATCACTATGTGTTGTCCACAACTGGGTAACATAACCTCAATCTGTCACTCGTGATTCTTGTACGCTTGGAATAATTGTTTAAATGGTATTAAAGCACAACTCGTATTTGTTTATAACGTTACGTATTATTATTATTAAATTGACGCAAATTTTATGCGTTTCGGAATAACCAAATTGAATTTACACTTTATCGTGCAATGAATATGAGTTTTCCCGCGCGTTGATCCACAACTGGCGATTACGTCATTTAACAAGGATGAAATCGTCGAGTCACTTTATCGTAATTTTATTTAATCTAAAAGATTTTACGAAATTCTGACACTTTTAAACACGACTGTACCTCGAACGTAATCTACGCGTATAATATATGAAAGGTTAGTTTAACATAACGTTATTGTGCATTTAAAATCGTTGATTACTGAATAATAATCAATTTTCATTGTTAAAGTAATTTAATTTTAAATTTTATTAAGTTTTATCCACAGTGCATCGGATTATCCACAATGCTTGGGTGAGTCTATTATACGTGGTCGAGTCTATTATGCTCTCCACAACTGCATGGAATAGTCCATTATCTTGGGTGAGTCTATTTTGTGGATACGGCGTCACTTTTATGTGCCGTTCACAATATCTCGTAAAATAACAATTTAATTCTAATGAACGATCTCCTATCTTAGCGGAAAATCTCTTTTGTTATTAATTACTTGTTAACGATTTCACTATCGTATTCACGAATGTTCTTGCAACTAATTACACACGCCGCGTATCCTGTCACGGTCGCCATTACGAGCAGCTAGCTTACATATCTCGCGTGTGAGAGCTATTTTTTACTTGGAAGGATTTTACTAAGACGCATGTCATATTTATAAAGCGTGCCTTCAACGTCTCGTATGATTTGGGTTTTATAAGGTTCACGGGCGGGCAAAACTGCCTCTTATTAAAGTGCTACGTTGCAAGATTCACTTCGCGTTGCGTAATACACTGTGACCGGACGAACAAATGCTAATTTCCGAATTTTCACTTTACAGGTTATTTCACCTACCTTTAAGATGAATCCTGCGTGAATTTCACGGTCGCCAGGTAATTTGACCCTCTAATTACCAAGGTGTAGTATGTAATTGTAGTTTCCCTCTGTTTCAGGAATCCTCGTACGTGATTGGCCAGGCTCGTCCCTCCTGTCAACGGTCGTCGTGGGATTGATTACGCCGCTGCGTAATGTTCGTCGGTACACAGGTAAGTTTATGATTTCGTTTTAGTGCACTGAGTTTAATGTTTATGCACTTTATATTTCAGGTAGTGACATGTGGATGGGACTTATCAATGTCGGTTGCGCAAATCACTTATGCCGATTTACATAATATAATGTTTATTGCACACACATGATAATAAAAGAAAATAAAAGTACAATTGGTCCCTAGTCACTATTACTACTGTCCTTAATTAATAACTTAACTGTTCGCGTCGCGCGCGAGATGATGCAATGTTGCATCATGCCACGTATGCCCGATGGCATAGGTCTGTCTCTGAGCTCGGTCTGTAACCGACTGACTGTCAATATGGCGACGCTTGGCTTCTCTCGTCGAGGCCCCTATTTCGGACGCCGCCATGTATCACTCCGCCAAGATGGCGGTACTACCACAAGTGAGCGCGGGAAGGCGCATTTGAACTTGTGGTATTTTAACAAGCTATGATTAAATTTTAATATAATTAACAATGCGAATATTGAAATAATAATTAAAATTAACTGCTTTACTAATAATATATGTGTCTCGTTTGATTGTGTGTTGTTAGACATCTTAACCTAGTTTATGGTATACTTATTGTGGTTATAATTATAATTGTATATTTCGGAATGATAATAAAATAATACTGGCTACAAAATAATAATAATAAAACTAAAGTAAGATTAAGAAGAGATCCTTTTGAAGTTTTCTTGCCTGTGTCATGTAGCGTTAGATTCCCGTCTCGTTGTCATCCGGGATTTCTGTGTCCGTGGGCGCAACCTCTGTCTCCTCTACTTCTTTTGTGGATTTCTCCATCTCCTGGTTGCCGCTTCTGCTCTGGCTGTCGTCTTGCGGCTCTACCTGGTCCGGGATTGTCTTATCGGTTGACTTTCCTTGTTCTGGCACCTCGCATGCACTCTCCGGCGCCATATTCAGGCTAGGTGATGTCTCAACGGGGGGCTCCCCTTCCCATGGGATCCTCTGAAGTGCAACCACGGGATAATTTTCCCGCGGTTGCAGGGCTCCCCTTCACTCGGGAGTCCGTCTAACGTGACCACGGGCAGTGATGAGAGACGGCCCGACTTTTCTCGCGCGTGCGCGGCCACGACGTCACGTAGCAACGACGTCTTATGTTTCGGCCGTTATGGGTGCAAGAGACAGAAAAGAGGCTACATCTACAACTTTTTGGTAAGTTAACATAAATATTTACGTAATGGATCGCAATATTGAAGAAGAACCGGTTAATAAAAAACGTAAAATTACAGTTTTTCAACGTTCTTGGCTAGATGAAAATATTTTTAAAGGATGGTTAACTCCTCATCCTGAAATAAAAGATAAAGCGTTTTGTATCGCATGCAACAAGACCACGAGATGCATGAAAATAGATTTAGTTAAGCACTCGCAAACGGTCAAACATAACAAAAATGTAAATTCTTCTGATTTTAGAGCCACCGATAACGTTAGTAATAATTTATCGCATAAAGACGAGGTTAAAAGCGCGGAAATTATATCGTCAGCGTTTTTCGCAGAACATAACGTAGCTTTTTGTGCCGCGGATCATTTAATTCCGGTATTTAAAAGAGTTGCCCGAGATCCCGTTGCGCAAGATCTTTCACTCGCTCGAAATAAGTGTGCAAATGTTGTAAAAAATATTCTTGCAAAACGCGAAATCGAAAAAATTGTTCAATGTTTACAAACATGTAGATTTTCCATTTTGATCGACGAAAGTACGGATATAACAGATGTTAAAGTAATGTGTATACATGTTCAATATGTTTCGCCTTTAAATAAAAAACTCACGAATCAATTATTAACATTATTGCCGTTAGATGCTACCGATTGTTCCGCGAGGAAAATTTTTGAACTATTTAAAAAATTTTTTGAAGAAAAAGAAATTCCGATTAAGAATATTGTTGGAGTGACAATGCATCCGTTACGATTGGATGTAATAATTCTTTTACGACACATTTAAAATTAAAGGTACCAGATTTAATAACGTTAAATTGCATCTGCCATTCATCCGCGCTTATAGCTAGTAAAGCTTGTGTAAAATTACCATCTTCTCGCGAAAGTTTAATTAGAGGAGTCGCCACTTATATTTCGGGCGGTGCAAAGAGATGCGCAGTTCTGGGCGAATTTCAAGAATCATTCGAAGTACAAAAATGTAAGATGTTGAAATTATCAGAAACAAGGTGGCTATGTTTACATCAATGTGTTATTAGACTTTTAGATAACTGGGAAGTTTTAAAAAGTTATTTTATTTTAGCGACAGTAGAAGATAAATTAAAATCCGCCCAAGTTATTTTAGACCATCAAAATGATGATGCAATCAAAGCATATATGTTATTTTTAAAATATTCATTAAATTTTTTCAATACTTTTAACGCTTTATTTCAATCGCGTGATATTTTAATACATAAATTATTTGAAAGTAGCCGACGATTAATTAAGTATATAGCTTTAAATTTGATTAAACCTGAAATTTTGACAGATATCGCTAATTTAGACATTAATAATAAAAATAATTTTAGAGAAAAAGTTAACGTAGGACCGGAACGCGAGAGCTTCCTAGAAACATTATCCGCGGAATGCGCACAACAGATTAGATCGAACTGTTAAGAATTTTACATTACTGCGGTTCGAGAAATGCTTAAACGTTTGCCTTTTAAAGATAAACTTTTCCAACAATTAACTTTTTTAGATCCTAAAGTTGCATCGTACGACGAAGGTAGACTAGAGGTTGAAGACTCAACTTTTATCGCGAAACGGGTAGACCATAATATCGATATAACTAAATTAGCTTTCGAGTGGCTTATTTTACCAACAAGTTTTAATGATCAAGAAAAAAAAAAATTAGCTTGCTTAAAAATCGATGAAATGTGGAAAAAGATATTAGAATTTCAAAATTTCGATGGGGAAAAGATGTTTCCAAATTTAGAATCATTAGTCGAAATAGTTGTTTCTTTTCCTCACTCAAATGCGGAGACCGAACGAATATCATCTATAGTAACCGATGTAAAAAATAAAAAAAGAAACCGATTAGCTAACGATACAGTCTCTTCAATTTGCGTCGTTCGATCCAGTTTTCAATCGCAAAATATTAATCGTACAAATTTTCAAGTTGACTCGAGGCATCTCGAACTGCATAACGCAGAAAATTTATATGGAAAGAAATGTACATCCGATGGTACTTGATATAATTTCTACTTTTTTTGCTTTTTTATTTATATTACTTTGCATAATTTTTTATTTTATCTAGGTACTTTTCTCGCTTTAGATTTTTGCTTCTTTATTTACATTATTTTGCATATAATTTTTAATTTTTTAATGTCATCTAGCCAATTTTTTCTCCATACGTGCAAAATATGTGTGTTATTAATTGTTCTTTTATTTTTCAGATTTTATTTATTTGATTTAATTTTATTCGTTTTAAAACGTGCAAAACAAATAAATGTACAAATTTTATTTTTTTAATTATTATATAAGTAAAAAGTAGTGTTCAATAGATATTAGAATAATTATAATTAGATAATAGTAGAATAATATTTAGATCAGTATTACTGTGATTAATTTTATTGTAACTGTGATTATTTGTGGTAGTCATTAGTTTTAACACATTTTTTAAATTAATTAATGTATTTTTAACATGTATATATACAATTACATTTTAACTTTAGCATATTAAGTTTTGAATTTCACGAGTTTATTTTTGTTTTATGAATACTGGTAAGGTTTTTGGCAGTTTTCCTAACCCTTGCAACAAATGTTTGTATTCTATAATTTTTTCTGCCAAATAAAGTATTTTATTTTGTTGTTATAGATATATCTTGTTTAAAATTATTTTAATCCTTCCTTCAGTTTATTTCTCTCTCTCTCTACATATATATACATATATATATATATATACGAGATTTCGTTTTTCACTTTAGCGATTCGATCCATCATGAAAAAAGGTAAAACTCTTCTGGGGGCTATCAGAACACAGAAATATTGGAGAAATTCGCAAAAAAAATTTTTCTCAAAAATTTTGGTCTGATATAACCCAGGTAGCACATAAACGTTCTAAAAACGTCTCAAGAACGTTTGTTCGATACGTTTCATGACCGGTTTCGAGAAACGTTTTTTATGAGTAAAAATGTCCACTCAAAAAACGTTTAATAATACGTTTCTATTTCGACAAAAAAACGTTAAAGAAACGGTCAAAGAAACGTTTCTTTTCTTTAATTGTGAAACGTTAAAGAAACGGTCAAAAAACGTTTCTTTTCTTTAATTGTGAAACGTTAAAGAAACGGTCAAAAAACGTTTCTTTTCTTAATTTGTGAAAAGATTTGTTTTCTCAGATAGTTAATAAAATAATGCATTTATATAAATATAATATATATATATATTTTTTTTTTAAACATAAAAATAAAATACATAAAATCATCAATTTTCACATTAAATTTTTATAATAAAAAAATTAAAAACAAAATAAAAATTCTTATGTAAAAAATTAAAATTATATCTAAGAGAGATATTTCAATATCAAGACCTACATTGTTGACTTTGCAACTAAAAAAAGGGAAAATGAAAAAAAGCGCTGTTTACATTATTTAATAGAAAATGTGTATCCGTATCGGCCTTTTCGATTACTCAATGTATTTCGTTGCGGCGGCAGCTGGACCTTATAATAAATCATTGTGACGAGAAGCCGAGTTTGTTTTACAGATATTCGCGCGTGTCACTTTAACATCAAGGAATCGAAACGACTTGTTGAGTATCACACAATATTGCTTATTGCCGGTCTGATTTAGCGTAGTGGACGGAGCCTCGTGCATTCGCGATGCACCTTGCAAGATCGATCATGCCAAGAGACGCGTGCATTCTACGTACAAGTCTATCTTCGTTTACGAGGAACGCTCTTTACGTACTACTACTACTAATATTCTGCGCTTAACGATTACGAGGTTGATTCTGCTTAACGTTTACTGTAGTAAAAAAAAAGAGAAAATTGTCATGTGTCTGTTCAGTCGCAACTAAAAAAAATAAATGTTACACACTTGGGGGGGGGGGTTATCGCGTGACAAACTCAATATCGGATTCTTCTCAAAGAAAAGAGGGAAGAGACGTGATGAGACAATATGACCGTATTTGCTGTTCTATTGTTACGACGCATTACAAGAAAGCGATAAAATTTTTCGAACAAATATATATTATAACAATGTTGGAATGGCGATTAAATCTGCAATGAAATAATATCTACAGGTTTTAAATTCAAGTTTCAAAGTATTAAAACTGAAACGGATTTTTGGAGTTTTTTTTCTGCAAAGCCTTCAAACCTTGTTATTTGATACGAGATACACTCGTGTGTCGGGTTACAATGTTATGACGTCTCGACAAAATCAATAAAACAATTAGACATGAGATGATTTTTGCTAATTGCATTTGGAAATATCTTTAATTTAGCTTGAATATCCGCGAATGGAGCGAAATGAGAATTCAGGTCATCTATTTTATTTTAACCATTTGTCGTTGCTGACAAGTTTTTTTTCAATGTTCTATCATCGGCTAAGGCAATACGAACAGATGACATCTTCAGCCAATCTTTTATAGAATTTTCAATTTTGTTCACTGCAACGTTTGGTTCAACGCTCTTTACAGTAGCTGTAAGAAATTTAAGTACATTTACTAAATATGATTGACAATGTTGCAATGCTGACTGGCTCTAAAGGAAAAGGAAAAAAGACAAACCTATGGTCAAATCTTTTATTTTTAAAACTTTGAAAGCCTTTTTGGGTGCTCTTCCTGCCCAATTAAAGTTCTTAGCATAATTATCCGTAATTATTTTTTCTAACGTTCTTCTTGTTATTTGGGTAATTGTTGTACCACCCGATATATTTAAGACATTCACTTTTAAAAGAACAATATAAATTTAATAAAAAAGAAAAAAGGATTAGAAAAACAAAAAATAAGCAATATGCAAAAATATTTGAAAAGAATCTATCATAAATTATATTAAAAATATGAAAAAAATCTTTATTTTTTCATTAAGCTATAAAGCTAATAAGTCTTTGAATAATATTTAGTAGTTTATGTTATTTTATTAAAAACTGCGAATGTACTTTCATTGAATTTATAATAATTGTTATTTTTTTCTTTTTAATATAAAGTAAAGCGATTCTATTTTCTATTTCTTAAAGTTCTGATTTCTTTATAAAAATTATTTTAATTTTGGTGTAAAAGCATGTATATGTATATGCTAATTAAAACGTGAAACATTGTTTTTAAAGTTTTATACTAATATCATTTTTTAAGATAAAAAATGCTAGAAAAATGTTAAGAAAGTTTTATTTACCAAGTATTCAAAATTTTGTCTTATATTAAAAAATTTTTCAATATTTTCCAAATTCTCATCGGTATCAACTGGCATTTCAGGAACATTTTCTACATGGGATATGTTTGATAATTTAAAATGTGCAGAAAGTTGTTTGAGCATCGGAAGAAGTAAGTTCATAGAATTTACTATGCTTACTAATTTTGTTAAAATGAGGCAAGAAAGATCTGAAAATAACATTCTACATTAGAACGTTTAAAAAAAAGAACAAATCTCTCTTTCCATCTCTCTTTCTCTCTCTCTCTCTCTCTCTCTCTCTCTCTCGGATTACTTTGTTGTTGATGATTTTGTTTTTCAAGAAAAGAGCATAGTCCTGAGATAGTATTTAATTATATGTATAGAAGTCATTTGTGATTCCAGAAATATAAACAAAATTAAGAAAGACAGAAAATACTAATGTATAAAGAAGTTAAATAATAAGTGCTAAATCTTGCAATACGTAGAGAACAAAATATGATCATTAACGAACCTATGTTAAAAGTGAACAATTAATTAATTAAAGCCAAAATCGGTAAGATAAGAGACTTACACATAAATAAAAGTGAAATTTAAGATGTCATTCTGAATAATATGTCTCAATGTTATCGGTAAGTTATGTTTTTTTATAAATAATTATTGTTATTGTAATAGCTTTATAAACACAAAATTAATATCTAACTTGATTCGTCAAACTCCGAAGTGGTCATTGTAGTTTTGACTATATTTTGCGAAGAATTAACTGGTTTTTCTGAAAACCTTTGAGAGTTAATTGTAGCAGATGTACGTTTTGAAGCACTGACAGTTGTCGATGTTGATGGTTTGGAAGGAGTGATTATAGGTCTTTTCAGTAAGATATTATTATTTTTTGTTGGCGTTCCTAACATAGGAAGTGGTGGAATTTTATCGTGCTGTTTCTTCATTTTTATCAGATTCTGAGGAATCGGAATAAATATGAGAAGTTTTCCTCAATTTTCGTTTTGGTCGCTGGTTGTATATATGTTGTTCTGCATCAGTTTCTAGAGTAGATGTAAATTCAGCATCTACTAATCGCTTCCTTGCTTCATCATAAGAATCTAAAATAATCATTTATAAGTTAGAAACTTTAAATATTGTTAATTCAAAAATTAAAAGTGCATACAATATAAAATAATTGAACACAGTATGGTAAAAGTTTAATACAAAATTTGGTAAAAAAAATGTATTGCGAATATATAATAAAAGAAAATAAAGAAATTTGTCGCAAAAATATAATGTATAATACTTTAATCCAATAATATATAAAAAACGTCCAATAATATATAATCCAATAATATATACAATAAAATATACAATCCAATAATATATAATAAGATCACAATTAAGTGAATAGAGTAGTATGTGTCATATACTGAAAAAAACAAAAGACAAATATAAGATAAATCTAATAATAAAATAGATTAAATAAAGTGAAAATGCAAATACGTGGTTTTTTAATTTAGAAAATAAAAAAAATTACCATATGTACGTAATACTCTGCATTTAAATTTTAGCCAATTTACTCGTGGTGAATGACATTTTTCGATAGCTTTACGAATTTGTATTGTCGATATTGTTTGGGGCCAAAAACAATTCCATGATTCATCTTTATTTTCCAACCAAATATTAGGGACAACCTCAACTTCAGGTTTCCGTCTGTCGTCCATTGGAAATTCAATTAATGAGTACATTATATGTATTCTAAAAGAAAACAAAACCCTAAAAAGTGAACATAAAGTGCTTATATTACATTTTATCAACAATTTTTTAAATCTATTTTTAAATATAAGTGTTTAAATCAAAATAATATAAATATTATTAATATCAATAAATATTAATTTAAAAATTCTTTGAAACAAAATCATAAACTTACATAGATAAAAAACATACACTTTTCTAAAAGAAAAATAACAATACGAGAGGAACATAAATTAACTATGATACGTGAAGGAGAGGAAACACAATATAGGTCCCTTTTTCATGTCCAGGTAATAACATATTTTTATGTTTTACTAACGCAAAAGGAAATTCTTCAATAACAGGTGATATGTGAGACACTTTGAAAATGTCCAATAATTTGGATGAACACGGATAATCATAAAATTCAGAAATATTCAAGAACCGACGACAAATTAAAGAATAAGATTGATCTTCTAAGCATAGAATGTTTACGATCCGAACAATAATATCTCCTTCTATCGAAACACAATTGTTAGGGAAAGAAATCGTCAAAACATATGTCGGGGTTTTTAATTTTTTATATTGCAAAGTCAAGCCTGTTGTATTTCTAAGTATAGGTCCTTCAAAATGCTTCCGCCTTGGTTCTAATTCAGTTGCTGGTAATTCAGTCTTCGAATAATAAGAAAGTTCGTGTATCCGTCTACAAAGTTGTGCATTAGGATTTGCGGAAGATCTTACGAGTTTTTTTAATTTCCCCAAATAATTCTCGAAAGGAAAGCAACTAATAGTATTTAAATTACCAAAATTCTTTACATCTGCTACTAAATGAATTAAACTGTGAACATTATACGTTACTTCTCCATAAGAATTTTCAAAATACTTAACAAAATTACATAAAATTTCCTCTGCAAAGTCAATATATTTAGAAATATGATTATCATTGCACAAAATTGTAATACTGACATGAAACATTAAGAAATGATCGTAAAGTTGTTTAGGCAGAATGTTTATTAAAGAAACTGGACCCACATACAACAAGAATAACCTAAACTCATTTGCTTTCCATCGGCTTAAATCTGATATAGTTCTAGGTTTTCTAGGAAATTCATGTACTATGTGAGAGGACAATGAAATTAATTTGTCTGATAAATCATTAATGATTCTTCCCGACAATCTAAACGGAGGTTTCCCTTTCGATACCCATAATGTTAACAATTTTCTCATTACACCTAAATAAACTAAATGCATGGGATCTAATGGAACCTGATTCACTAAATCTAAGTTAAGATTCAACAATGGGGACATTCTCTTATGATGTTCTTCATGTATCTGTGTATCAAAAGTCTCTTTTGTTCTAAGTTGTCCACTTGTACATGGAAAGATCATTTTATGATTCATGTACTCTCCCTCAATATTGCATTTTTCACATCCATGCTTAGAATCGTGACCTGTACAACATTTGAGAAAAGCTCGTGCAGGAGCATCACAAATCAAAGACCTAAAACTAATCTGAAATATTTTATGGTCTATTTCAATATAATTCTTTGATATATCATTAAGCTCTTGTATCCAATCTTGTAAATAAAGATCAATAGTTTCTGGCTTTCCTTTGCCAGTAAATAAGCCCACAATAAATACATTTGATTTTAAGGCAAATGACCTACAAAGAATTGGCCAGACAGAGATATTATTACTTTTGAACAAGGGTAAACCATCAATATTAAAATCTAAATCAATAATTTTTGAGCATGGTTCTTTTTTTAACAGAGGATTTAACTGCTTACGTGTACCAAAATAAGTAAATTTTCCATTTTGCAAATTAATTGATTCAGTAGTTCTTGGAGTGTCTAATAACGATTTTCCAGATAATGGTATATTTTCATGAAATTGTTTTAATAATGATAATAAATCGTCTAACGCTGACAATGTAATATTATGTTTTAAGGCCCAATATCTCAATTTATTTTGAAAACCATCAGACGTTTCACTCTCTGAAGAATTGTGTTTTTCTTGACATATTTCAGGTGTAATATTATTAGGAGCTTCATCAAGTAATTCCTTGTCTTTCAATTCATTATCTTGTAGACTGTTTCTATAATCTAAACTCGAGTCTGAATCTGGATCTAACAAGTTTAAATGTACATGATTGACTGAATGTGATGTCGATGGTTTAGAAACTTAAGAAAAAATGTATGAGGGTTGACAAGAATCTGTCTGATTATAATGGAGTTCATCCAATAACTCATGTACATGCTTTCGTATGTTTCTTTTCGTCTGCTTTCTACTGAGAAATTTGGTTTCTTTTCCTTTGTTCATATTTAAACAATTGAGAAAATTTTTTTCTGTTATTTTTGTAATGAACAAATTATTATTATATATACAGATGCTAAAATATTTATCCTTTCCTGGAAATTGTAATAAGTTAAACATTTAGGTTAGGGAAAGACAAAATAATATAGCGGTATGATTGATAATACAAGAACATATATATCAGCAAAAAAATCTTTAAAACATTAATCAGATATACCATATATACATCATTCCATGTGTAAATATAAATATATATATGTGATAAATTATACGATAATTTATTCACATATCTCAGATACCTTTTTTTGCTATATGAATACGGAAATGTATTACAAAATATTTTAGTAAATCAATATATATATAAAATCTCATTTTACTTGTGCAATAATAAAGTGTTGTTAACGCTGTTTAGTAAATAATGCGCCGCTGCTATGCTGCGAACCTGCAATTATTAATCTGCTTGCACGTTTATCACAAACATAACCTTTATATGATTCGACTAGAGAGCATCTAACTCTGACTGAGGGAGATGAGAGATGAGAGTGGCGAACTCGATCACGTGACTCTTTTCTCTGAATGCCTCTGATTGGTTGCAGGCGCCAAATCTCTTACTAGTTATAAAACGTCTTAAAAACGTCTTATGACCCGATTTGAGACTTTGTGTTGTTTGGGTATAAGAAAGATTAACTTTTTTAAATAAAAAATTCCTCATATCCATATATATATATAATGTATGGATATGAGGAATTTTTATTTAAAAAAGTAAATTTTTCTTATATGCAAAAATGTAAAAAAAACGTTTCTTAAACGTTAAAAACTGATATCAGAAACGTTTATTATGGTCTGAAGAACGCGAGGGACAAATAATGGAAAAATTATTATAATACAAAAAAACTATATTTTTTATGGTCATTCGAAGATTATCGCCATTTTTTAAATAAAATTATATAATTTTTTTTACATAATATTATATTGGTTTCAAATACGTTTTTTGAACGTATCCATAGTTTCATAACCGTAAAGTGCCTTTGAAAAACGTTTAAACAGAAACGTTTTTGAAATCATAGTTTAAGAAACGTATTTGTTACGATTCTACAGTTAAGAAGAAACGTAAAAAATACGTTTCTTAAACTATGGTTTCAAAAACGTTTCTGTTTAACCCTTGTGTTGCCACCCAAAAAGCTCACAGTATCTGCCACCCGGGGTACCCGGGTACCCTGCCTATGAAATTCTTGGTAAAAAGGAATTCTTGACCATTGTAACTAAAAATGTCGATCAATATATTTAATTATTCATATTCTATAGGAAGGTATTTCTATCTGAATATAACAATTAAATTGTGTAATTATATTTTTACGATATGCTATGCGAAAATCATGTTCTTCCTATCTGGGTACCCGGGTACCCGGGTGGCTCATACGTGTTTTTTTTTCCAAATGCAAACTTTTTTCAGTTAAAAAATTTTTTCAAATATATGGAATGAAAATTTTAATAAAGAATCGGTCAAATCATGGGGATCCAAGAGTATTTTGGCCAATCTTTTTTGCGAAAAAAATTATTCAACAAAATGTACGCCGATGGGTACCCGGGTACCCGGGTGGCAACACAAGGGTTAAACGTTTTTTAAAGGCACTTTACGGTTATGAAACTATGGATACGTTCAAGAAACGTATTTGAGACCAATATGTGCTACCTGGGAAGTCTTTCGTTTTTCACTTTAGCGATTCGATCCATCATGATAAAAGTTTGAACTCTTCCGGGGCTATCAGAACACAGAAATATTGGAGAAATTCGCAAAAAAAATTTATCTCAAAAATTTTGGTCCGATATGTTTTTCGTTTTTCACTTTAGCGATTCGATCCATCATGATTAAAGTTAGAACACTTCTCGGGGCTATCAGAAGACAGAGATATTGGAGAAAGTCGCAAAAAAATTTTACTCAAACATTACCAATTTTGACCGATACGACCCTTTCGTTTTTCACTTTCGCGATTCGATCCATCATGATAAAAGTTAGAACTTTTCTGGGGGCTATCAGAACACAGAAATATTGGGGAAATTTGCAAAAAAATTTTTCTCAAAAATTTCGATCTTATATAAGTCTTACGTTTATCACTTTAGCGATTCGATCCATCATGAAAAATGTTAATACTCTTCTGGGGGCTATCAGAACAGAGATATTGTAGAAATTCGCAAAAAAAATTTTTGTCAAAAATTTTGGTCTGATATAAGCCTTTCGTTTTTCACTTTAGCGATTCGATCCACCATGATAAAAGTTAGAAATCTTCTGTGGACTATCAGATCACAGAAATATTGGAGAAATTTTCAAAAAAAATTTTACTCAAAGATTTCGAAATTTCACTGATATAAGTCTTTCGTTTTTCACTTTAGCGATTCGACCCATCATGATAAAAGTTAGAAATCTTCTGGGGGCTACGAGAACACAGAGGTATTGGAGAAATTCCAAAAAAAGATTTTACTAAAAATTTCGAGCTTTGACTGATATAACTCTTTCGTTTTTCAGTTTAGCGATTCGATCCATCATGATAAAAGTTAGTACTCTTCTGGGGGCTATTAGAACACAGAAATATTGTAGAAATTGGCAAAAAAAATTTTACTCAAAGATTTCGAAATTTGACTGATATAAGTGTAGGAAATATTTCTCGAAACATATCCTGACACGAGTTAGGAAACACTCTTGTAACATGTCCTAACACGTTCGTACAGGATCCAACCGTTACGTAAGCACGTGAACCGCGGAGCTGTGCGCCCAGCGCGCCCCTCCCGCACAGCTCGGGCCAATAGGGCCGTAGGGCCACCGAACGCGCAGTATATATGCGGGTGCGTGATAACGGTCGACATCATTCGATTTCTGAGACGTTGGTGTATAACTCTTCCTAGCAATAAACAAGTGTTACATTTCAACTCTGACTCGTCGATATCCTCTACTTCCACATCAACATCCTACATAAGTCTTTCTTTTTTCATTTTAGCGATTCGATCCATCATGATAAAAGTTAGAAATCTTCTGGGTGCTATCAGAGCACAGAAACATTGGAGAAACTGGCAAAAAAATTTTACCCAAAAATTTCGTACTTTGACTGATATAAAACTTTCGTTTTTTACTTTAGCGATTCGATCCAACATTATAAAAGTTAGAACTCTTCTGGAGGCTCTCAGAACACAAAGATATTGGATAAAATAGCAAAAAAAATGTTAATCAAAAGTTTCGAACTTTGATATAAGTCTTTCGATTTTCACTTTAGCGATTCGATCCATTATGATAAAAGTTAGAACTCTTCTGGGGGCCATCAGAACACAGAAATATTGGAGAAATTTGCAAAAAAAATATTACTTAAAAATTTCGAACTTTGACTGATATAAGACTTTCGTTTTTCACTTTAGCGATTCGATTCATCATGATAAAAGTTAGAACACTTTTGGGGGCTATCAGAACACAGAAATATTGGAGAAATTCGCAAAAAAAATTTTTCTCAAAAATTTCGATCTTATATAAGTCTTACGTTTATCACTTTAGCGATTCGATCCATCATGAAAAATGTTAATACTCTTCTGGGGGCTATCAGAACACAGAGGTATTGTAGAAATTCGCAAAAAAATTTTTCTCAAAAATTTTGGACTGATATAAGTCTTTCGTTTTTCACTTTAGCGATTCGATCCATCATAATAAAAGTTAGAACACTTGTGGGGGCTATCAGAACATAGAGATATTGGAGAAAGTCGCCAAAAAAATTTTACTCAAACATTTCGAATTTTGACTGATATAACTCTTTCGTGTTTCACTTTAGCGATTCGATCCATCATGATAAAAGTTAGAACTCTTCTGGCGGCTTTCAGAACACAGAAATATTGGAGAAATTAACGAAAGAAATTTTACTCAAATATTTCATACTTTGACGGATATAAGTCTTTCGTTTTTCACTTTAGCGGTTCGATCCATCATGATAAAAGTTAGTACCTTCTGGGGGCTTTAAGAACACAGAGATATTGGAGATATTCGCAAAAAAATTTCACTCAAAATTTACGAACTTTGACTGATATAAGTCTTTCGTTTTACCCTTTAGCGATTCGATCCATTATGATAAAATTTAGAACTCTTCTGGGGGCTATCAGAACACAGAAATATTGGAGAAATGCGCAAAAAAAATTTCACTCAAAAGTTTCGAACTTTGACGGATACAAGTCCTTCGTTTTTCACTTTAGCGACTCGATCGATCATGATAAAAGTTAGAACTCTTCTGGGGGCTATCAGAACACAGAGATATTGGAGAAATTCGTGAAGAAAATTTTACTCAAATATTTAGAACTTTGACTGACATATGTCTTCCGTTTTTCACTTTAGCGACTCGATAGATCTAGATAAAAGTTAGAACTCTTCTGAGGGTTATCAGAACACAGAAATATTGGAGAAATTCGAAAAAGGGTTTTACTTAAAAATTTTGTACTTTACTGATATAAGTAATTCCCTTTTTCACTTTAGCGATTCGATCCATCATGATAAAAGTTAGAACTCTTCTGGGGGCTATCAGAAAACAGAAATATTGGAGAAATTCGCGAAAAAAATTTTACTAAAAATTTCGAACTTTGACTTATATAAGTGTTTTGTTTTTCAATTTAGCCATTCGGTCCATCATGATCAAAGTTAGAACTCTTCTGGGGGATATCAGAACAGAAATATTGGAGAAATTCGCGAAAAAAATTTTACTCAAAAATTTCGAACTTTGATTGATATAAGTCATTCGTTTTTCACTTTAGCGACTTGATCGATCATGATAAAAGTTAGAACTCTTCCGGGGGCTATGAGAACACAGAGTTATTGGAGAAAATCGCAAAAAACGTAATATTCAAATATTTCGAACTTTGACTGATATATATTTTTCGTCTTTCATTTTAGCGATTCGATCTATCATGATAAAAGTTAGAACTCTTCTGGTGGCTATCAGAACTCAGAAATATTGGAGAAATTCGCAAAAAAATTTTACTCAAGGTTTCGAACTTTGACTGATACTTGGTGTCCAATTTTAATACATCCACGCAAATATTTCCGTTTTCTTGCTTTTTACAAGAAAATGTTTCAGACAAAAGTTGTATGGTTTCGAGGGGGACTTAAGATGGTGTCATTAATTTGATCCCATATAGTTGCTTAAAGGTCACATGAAGGTCACATACAATTTTTTAAATGGAACTTCCTTGGTTTTATTGCATATTCTTTTAGCTTATCACGAAACGTTTCCAAAACACTATAAACAAATGTTTGCGATAAAGTATTTAGAGCTACACGCGTTAACCAAGTACCCCAAAAGGAACAGAAAACTACTACGTCCACGTCGTTGTTCCTGGGTAATGCAAAAAGTAGTGGTAAAATAAAATAACTTGTTTTCGTCTAAAAGTCTCCTATGGTCCACTTTGAGGCCCCAACATGGGTACATATTTTTTACGCAAAATTTTGTGCTCTTTCCAATTCCGGGATCAAAAATACGGATTTCCATTGAAAAAACACTTGTTAGTCTTAAAATGACTTTGAAAGTCGACATCGAGGTCAAGTTCAAGGTCATCAACGGTTGGCCCCCTTTGAACCATACAACTTTTGTCAGAAACATTTTCTTGTAAAATGCAAGGGAACGGAAATATTTGCGTGGATGTATTAAAATGGCCCACCAAATTTCAAGCGTCACAACTCGCAAAATACTTAACGGAAAGACATTTGTTTATAGGGTTTTGGAAACGTCACGAAATAAGCTACAAGAATATGCTATAAAAAATAGGAAGTTCCATTAAAAAATTGTATGTGACCTTCATGTGACGTTTAAGAAACTATTCGAGGTCAAATTAATGACACCACCTTATGTCCCCCTCGAAACCATACAACTTTTGTCTGAAACTTTTTCTTGTAAAATGCAAGGGAACGGAAATATTTGTGTGGATGTGTTAAAATGGGACACCCTGTATAACTCTTTCGTTTTTCACTTTAGCGATTTGATCGATTATGATAAAAGTTAGAACTCTTCTGGAGGGTATCAGAACTCAGAAATATTTGAGAAATTCGCAAAATAATTTTACTCAAGACTTCGAACTTTGACTGATATAACACTTTCGTCTTTTACTTTAGCGATTCGATCCATTATGATAAATGTTATAACTCTTCTCGGGGCTATCAGAACACAGAGATATTGGACAAATTTCCAAAAAAAATTGTCCTCAAAATTTTCGAATTTTGAGTGATATAACTATTTCGTCTTTAACTTTAGCGATTCGATCAATTATGATAATGGTTAGAACTCTTCTGGGGGCTTTTGGTACACAGATATTGGAGATATTCGCAAAAAAAATTTTACTCAAAAATTTCGAACTTTGACTGATATAACTCTTTCGTTTTTCACTTTAGCGATTCGATCCATTTTGATAAAAGTTAGAACTCTCCTGGGGGCTATCAGAACACAGAAATATTGGAAAAATTCGCAAAAAAAATTTTACTCAAATATTTCGAAATTTGTCTGAAGTCTTTCCTTTTTTTGTTCAGCGATTCGATACATCATGATAAAAGTTATATCTTTTCTGTGGGCTATCAGAACACAGAGATATTGGAGAAATTCGCAAAAAAACAAATTTTACTAAAAAATTTCGAACTTTGATGGATATAACACTTTCGTCTTTCACTTTAGCGATTCGATCCATTATGATAAATGTTATAACTCTTCTCGGGGCTATCAGAACACAAAGACATTGGAGAAATTCGCAAAAGAAATTTTCCTCAAAATTTTCGAATTTTGACTGATATAACTCTTTCGTCTTTCACTTTAGCGATTCGATCCATTATGATAAAAGTTATAACTCTTCTCGGGGCTATCAGAACACATAGATATTGGAGAAATTCGCAAAAAAAATTTTACTCAAAAATTTCGAAATTTGCCTGATATAAGTCTTTCCTTTTTCTGTTCAGCGTTTCGATACATCATGATAAAAGTTATATCTCTTCCGTGGGCTATCAGAACACAGAGATATTGGAGAAATTCTCAAAGAAACTAATTTTACTAAATATTTCGAACTTTGACTGATATAACTTTTTCGTCTTTCACTTTAGCGACTCGATCCATTATGATAAAAGTTATAACTCTTCACGGGGCTATCAGAACACAGAGATATTGGAGAAATTTGCAAAAAAAATAATTTTACTAAAAAATTTCGTACTTTGACTGACATAACCCTTTCGTCTTTTACTTTAGCGATTCGATCCATTATGATAAAAGTTATAACTCTTCTCGGCGCTAATAGAACACAGAGATATTGTAGAAATTCGCAAAAAAAATTTTACTCAAAAATTTCGGCATTTGCTTGATATAAGTCTTTCCTTCTTTAGTTTAGCGATTCGATACATTATGATAAAAGTTATATCTCTTCTGTGGGCTATCAGAACACAGAGATATTGGAGAAATTCGCAAAAAAAACAATTTTACTAAAAAATTTCGTACTTTGACTGACATAACTCTTTCGTCTTTTAGTTTAGCGATTCCATGCATTATGATAAAAGTTATAACTATTCTCGGCGCTATTAGAACACAGAGATATTGTAGAAATTCGCAAAAAAAATTTTACTTAAGAATTTCGAAATTTGCCGGATTTAAGTCTTTCCTTTTTCAGTTCAGCGATTCGATACATCGTGATATAAGTTATATCTCTTCTGTGGGCTATCAGAACACATAGATATTGGAGAAATTCGCAAAGAAACCAATTTTACTAAAAAATTTCGAACTTTGACTGATATAACACTTTTGTCTTTTACTTTAGCGATTCGATCCATTATGATAAGTGTTATAACTCTTATCGGGGCTATCAGAATACAGAGATATTGGAGAAAATCACAAAAAAAGTTTTACTCAAAAATTTCGAAGTTTGCCTGATATAAGTCTTTTTTTTTCAGTTCAACGATTCGATACATCATGATAAAAGTTATATCTCTTCTGTGGGCTATCAGAATACAAAGATATTGGAGAAATTCGCAAAAAAACCAATTTTACTAAAAAATTTCGAACTTTGATGGATATAACACTTTCGTCTTTTACTTTAGCGATTCGATCCATTATGATAAATGTTTTAACTTTTCTCGGGACTATCAGAACACAGAGATATTGGAGAAATTCACAAAAAAAATTTTATTCAAAATTTCGGACTTTGACAGATATAATTCTTTCGTTTATCACTTTTGCGACTCGATCGATCATGATAAAGGTTAAAACTCTTCTGAGGGCTATTAGAACACAAATATATTGAAGAAATTTGCAAAAAAGCTTATTTATGTAAATTTGTGGCTGTGTGTTTTTTTTTTTGAGTTGATAATTTTAACGTGTAGTACTTCTCTAGGGGAGTAAGACCGTAAAGGGAAATTGTGGTCATGTTAATAGTTTAGTTAGGAAAAGTCGAAAGTGATTTTTTTTACTTTTTTTTTTTATTTGACCAAACTATGATTGGACTCTTATAGATCTTGAGGAGCCTTGACGAAAAGGTTATATAACTTTTGGTTGTAGGAGTTACCGTTTGGTTGGTAGAGGGCCGAAAATATTATTTTTTTTTTTTACTTTTTGATGGTTTTATAATTGTTGCTTACAGTACTCGACGAGAGCTACAAGAAAGGTCATGTGCACGTTTTTGATATCTCTTACCGTTTAGCTAGGAAAAGTCGAAAAAGATTTTTTTTGTTTTGTTTTTCGAAGAGTATTTCGATAGTGAAACGATACGTCTTTTCATTTTGTAAATTTCGAATTGTTTTTTTTGTTCAAAATTGTTCCAAGTTTTTTTGATTTTGAAGGTAAATTTTATTTTTCGTTTTTTTTTTTCGCGTTTCTCGACGTTTCGTGGCATTTTATGACGATTTAGACGAAAAAAACTTTTTTTTAGAGCGTGTATCTCGATGTTTCTCGACGATTAGACTCACATTGTTTTTTTCGTGAAATTTGTTCCACTAAATGTAAAAAATCGATGAAAATTGGAATACACCAATCGATAGAGGAGCTCGAGAGATGTCTTTTGGACCCATGTATTTTTTACCGATTTTTTGAAAATTTTCGTGTTTTTTTGGTTTTGAAGGAAAAAAATTTTGTTTTTTGTTTTTCTCGACGTTTCATCGCGTTAGGGTTATAGGAAAAGTTTCTGAACAATTTTCTGTTTTTATTTTTTTCTTATAGTACATCCACAGGGGAGTAGAAAAGTCCTTTTGCACTTTTGTGTCCGAGGCTTAGTTTGGTCTCAGGACTTTTTGGAAAATTTTTTGGAAGCAAAAATTTTGCATTTCTATCAGAACAGTGGTGTATTCTTGTGGATTTTGGCGAGCCCTGCACGAAAGGTCATATGAATTTTTATCTCTTGAGGTTTGGCCGCTAGAGCGTGCTGATTGTCAATTTTTTTTTGTTTTTTTAAAAGTTCTGTATTTTTCCTTATAGAAGTCGTTGAGACCTGCAAGAAAGGTCATATGCAAATTTTTGATATCACTATTCGTTTGGCCTTAGGACGTTTGGAATATATTTTTTAGAAAGTAATAATTTTGGATTTTGATTCAGAGAGTGGCGTATTCTTATGGACCTCGACGAAACCTGCAAGAAAGGTTATATGATTCCTCGTCGTATCTTTAACTGTTTGGTCTCTAGTGTCTTGGAAATTCTCGAGAAGCTAATTTTTCCAAGTTTTTCGTGTTTCAAAGGTACAAATTTGTTTTCGTTTTCTTCGCGTTTCTCGACGTTTCATGGCGTTTTGTGACGATTTAGACAACAAAAATTTTTTTTTTGATTGTGGATTTCGATGTTTCTTGACGTTTCTCGACGATTGTACCTACATTGTTTTTTTTTTCGTGCAATTTGTCCCACTAATTGTAAAAAATCGATCAAAATTGGGCCTAACCAGTCGATATAGCAGCTCGAGAGACGTCTTTTGGACCGATATATTTTTGACCGATTTTCTGAAACTTTTCGAAATTTTTTCCAAGTTCTTTTTTTTTTGGTTTTAAAGGTAAAAATTTTTGTTTTCGTTTTCTTCGCGTTTCTCGACGTTTTATGGAGTTTTATGATAGACAAAGAAAAATTTTTTTTTTCGATTTGAGCGCATTTCTCGACGTTTTTCGACGTTTCCCGTCGTTTGGACCCAGTTTTTTGGGTAAAATTAGTCCCAGTAAATGTAGAAAGTCGATCAAAATTGGACTATACCGATCGATAGAGGACCTCGAGAGATGTCATTTGGACCCATGTATTTTCGAGCAGTTTTTTGACATATTGAAATTTTTTCAAGTTTTTTGATTTTGAAGGAAAACTTTTTTTCTCGACGTTTCATCGCGTTTTACGACGATTTAGACGAAAATAATTTTTTTTAATTTTTTATTTATTTATTTTTTTGGTTTGTTTTTAATTTTTGTCTCGCCCTAACCAAGAAGAATGTGAAAATGAGAAAAAAAATAAAAGAAGAGATATAAAAGGGGGGTCCGGGGCGAAGCCCCCCGGGCAATTTTTTGGTTATGGTTTTTTGGTTATGGTTTTTTGGTTATGGTTTTTTGGTTATGGTTTTTTGGTTATGGTTTTTTGGTTATGGTTTTTTGGTTATGGTTTTTTGGTTATGGTTTTTTGGTTATGGTTTTTTGGTTATGGTTTTTTGGTTATGGTTTTTTGGTTATGGTTTTTTGGTTATGGTTTTTTGGTTATGGTTTTTTGGTTATGGTTTTTTGGTTATGGTTTTTTGGTTATGGTTTTTTGGTTATGGTTTTTTGGTTATGGTTTTTTGGTTATGGTTTTTTGGTTATGGTTTTTTGGTTATGGTTTTTTGGTTATGGTTTTTTGGTTATGGTTTTTTGGTTATGGTTTTTTGGTTATGGTTTTTTGGTTATGGTTTTTTGGTTATGGTTTTTTGGTTATGGTTTTTTGGTTATGGTTTTTTGGTTATGGTTTTTTGGTTATGGTTTTTTGGTTATGGTTTTTTGGTTATGGTTTTTTGGTTATGGTTTTTTGGTTATGGTTTTTTGGTTATGGTTTTTTGGTTATGGTTTTTTGGTTATGGTTTTTTGGTTATGGTTTTTTGGTTATGGTTTTTTGGTTATGGTTTTTTGGTTATGGTTTTTTGGTTATGGTTTTTTGGTTATGGTTTTTTGGTTATGGTTTTTTGGTTATGGTTTTTTGGTTATGGTTTTTTGGTTATGGTTTTTTGGTTATGGTTTTTTGGTTATGGTTTTTTGGTTATGGTTTTTGGTTATGGTTTTTTGGTTATGGTTTTTTGGTTATGGTTTTTTGGTTATGGTTTTTTGGTTATGGTTTTTTGGTTATGGTTTTTTGGTTATGGTTTTTTGGTTATGGTTTTTTGGTTATGGTTTTTTGGTTATGGTTTTTTGGTTATGGTTTTTTGGTTATGGTTTTTTGGTTATGGTTTTTTGGTTATGGTTTTTTGGTTATGGTTTTTTGGTTATGGTTTTTTGGTTATGGTTTTTTGGTTATGGT